>NW_025534781.1:0-153290 GCF_020615455.1 Coregonus clupeaformis
TACCACCTGTCTACTACTGATGGGTAGAACTACTACTACCAATCCCTGTCTACTGACTGATGGGTAGAACTACTACTACCACCCTGTCTACTGACTGATGGGTGAAACTACTACTAACCCTGTCTACCGATGGGTAGAACTTGTCACTACCACCCTGTCTACACTGATGGGGGTAGAACTACTACTACCACCCTGTCTACTGATGGGTAGAACTACTATTACCATATTCTGATACTGACTTGATGGGTAGAACTACTGCTACCACACCCTGTACTGATGGGTAGAACTACATAACACCCTGTCTACTGATGGGTGCAGAACTACCACTACCACCCCAAGTGTCTACTGACTTTGATGGGTAGAACTACTACTACCCTGTTACTACTGATGGGTAGAACTACTACTACCACCCTGTACTACCGATGGGGAGAACTACTACTACCACCCTGGTTCTACTGGGATGGGGTAGAACTACTACTACCACCCTGTCTACTGATGGGTAGAACTACTACTACCACACCCTGTCTCACTGATGGGTAGAACTACTACTACCACCCTGTCTGGACTGATGGGTAGAACTACTACTACCACCCTGTCTACCGATGGGTAGAACTACTACTACCACACCCTGTCTACTGACGGGAGAACTACTACTACCACCCTGTCTACTGACTGATGGGTAGAACTACTACTACCACCCCTGTCTACTGACAGGGTAGAACTACTACTACCACCCTGTCTACTGATAGGTAGAACTACTACTACCACCCTGTCTACTGATGGGTAGAACTACTACTAACCACCCTGTCTACTGACTGATGGGTAGAACTACTACTACCACCCTGTCTACTGATGGGTAGAACACTACCACCCAGTGTCTAACTGATGGGTAGAACTACTCACTACCACCCTGTCTACTGACTGATGGGTAACGTAAAATATGTGAGAACTACTACTACCACCCTGTCTGACTGGATGGGTAGAACTACTACTAACACCCTGTCTACTGATGGGTAGAACTACTACTACCACCCAGTCTACGACTGATGGGTAGAACTACTACTAACACCCTGTCTACTGATGGGTAGAAAATAATACCACCCTGTCTACTGGATGGTGTATGAAACTAAACTAACCCTGTACTGACCGATGGTGGGTAGAACTAATACTACCACCCTGTCTACCATGGGTAGAACTACTACCTACCACCCTGTCTACGAAAGAAACTACTACCACCCTGTCTGACCGATGGGTAGAACTACTACTACCACCCTGTCTACTGATGTGGTAGAACTACCTACCACCCTGTCTAGGATGATGGGTAGAACTACTACTACCAACCTGTCTACTGATGGGTAGAACTACTACTACCAATCCTGTCTACGGATGGGTAGAAACTACTACTACCACCCTGTCTACTGACTGATGGGTAGAACTACTACTACCACCCCTGTCTACTGACTGATGGGTAGAATTACTACTACCACCCTGTCTACTGACTGATGGGTAGAATTACTACTACCACCCTGTGTACTTAGATGGGTAGAACTACTACTACCACCCTGTCTCTGACTGATGGGTGAGAACTACTACTACCACCCTGTACTGATGGATGGAGTAGAACTACTACTACCACCCTGTCTACTGATGGGTAGAACTACTACTACCACCCTGTCTACTGACTGATGGGTAGAACTACTACTAACCCTGTCTACTGATGAGGTAGAACTACTACTACCACCCTGTCTACTGACCGATGGGGAACTACTACTACCACCCTGTCTACTGATGGGTGAGAAATACCACCCCTGTCTACTGATGGGAAGAACTACTACTACCACCCCTGTCTACCAATGGGTGAACTAACACACCACCCTGTCTACTGATGGGTAGAACTACTACCACCCTGTCTACTGATGGGTAGAACTACTAATACCAATTTGGTCTACTGACGGGAAGAATAATACTACCACCCTGTCCACGGATGGGTAGAACCACTCACCAACCTGTTCTACTGATGTGGGTAGAACTACTACTACCACCCTGTCTACTGATGATGGTAGAACCACTACTACCACTCCTGTCTACTGATGCAGTAGAACTACTACTACCACCCTGTCTACTGATGATGGGTAGAACTACTACTACCACCCTTGTGTAACTGATGGGTAGAACCACTACTACCACCCTGTCTATTGACTGAGGGTGAACTACTACTACCACCCCTGTCTACTAAGTAGTACTATTCACTACCACCCTGTCTACTGATGGGTGAACTACTACCACCCTGTCTGCCTGACTGATGGGTGAGAACTACCTACTACCCCCTGTCTACTGATGGGTAGAACTACTACTACCACCCTGTCTACTAATGGGTAGAACTACTACTACCACCCTGTCACCGATGTGGTAGAAACTACTACCACCCTGTCTACTGATGGTAGAACTACTACTACCACCCTGTCTACTGATGTGGTAGAACTACTACTACCACCCTGTCTACTAATGGGTAGAACTATAAGTTGGAGAACTACTACCACCCTGTCACTGACCGATGGGTAGAACTACTACTACCACCCTGTCTATGTTGATGGGTAGAACTACTATACCACCTGTCTACGGATGAGTAGAACTACACTACCAACCCTGTCTACTGGATGGGTAGAACTACTACTACCACCCTGTCTACTGATGGGTAGAACTACTACTACCACCCTGTCTACTGATGGGTAGAACTACTACTACCACCCTGTCTACGGAGGCAGAACTATAACTGATGATGGGAGAATGTTCACTACTATCACCCTGTCTATGATGGGTAGAACTACTACTACCACCCTGTCTACTGATGGGAGAACTACTACTACTCCCTGTCTCTAACTGATGGGTAGAACTACTACTACCACCCCATGTCTACTGATGCGGTAGAACTCACTACCACCCTGTCTCTACTTGATGGGTAGAACTAATACTACCACCCTGTCTGACTGATGGGTAGAACACTACTACCACCCTGTCTGCACGAATGAGGGGTAGAACTACTACTACCACCCTGTCTAGGACTGATGGGTGAACTAATTAAATGTTTGGTAGAATTCACTACTACCACCCTGTCTACTGACTGATGGGTAGAAACACTACTACCACCCTGTCTACTGATGGGTAGAACTACTAATACCACCCTGTCTACTGACTGATGGGGAGAACTACTACTACCACCCTGTCTACTGACTGATGGGTAGAACTACTACTACCACCCTGTCTACTGACTGATGCGGTAGAACTACTACTAACACCTGTCTACTGATGGGTAGAACTACTACTACTAACCCTGTCTACTGGGATGGTAGAACTACTACACCACCCTGTCTACTGATCGATGGGTAGAACTACTACTACCACCCTGTCTACTGACTGATGGGTAGAACTATTTCACTACCACCCTGTCTACTGATGGGTAGAACTAATACTACCACCCTGTCTACTGATGGGGAACTACTACTACCACCCTGTCTACTGACTGATGGGTAGAACTACTACTACTACCCTGTCTACTGACCGATGGGTAGAACTACTACTACCACCCTGTCTACTGACTGATGGGTAGAACTATACTACCACCCTGTCTACTGATGGGTGAAGAACTACTATTACCACCCTGTCTACTGACCCCAGTGATGGGTAGAACACACTACCACCCTGTCTACTGATGGGTAGAACTACGCTACCACCCTGTCCCCTGATGGGTAGAACTACTAATACCACCCTGTCTACTGATGGGTAGAACTACTACTACCAACCCTGTCTACTGATGGGTAGAACTACTAAACCCTGTCTACTGATGGGTAGAACTACTACTACCACCCTGTCTATGATGGGTAGAAACCACTACTACCACCCTGTCTACCGATGGGTAGAACTACTACTACCACCCTGTCTGCCTGGATGGGTAGAACTACTACCACCCTGTCTACTGGGACTGATGGGTAGAACTACACCACACACCCGTCTACTGGATGGGGAGAACTACTACTACCACCCCTGTCTACCGATGGGTAGAGGGACCACTAGGGGACCTACATCACCCTGACCCTGTTCTCCTCTTCCCTGTCTACTGATGGCAGTAGAGGAGACGACTAAGGCACCTAGCATCACCCTGACCCTGTTCTCCTCTTCCCTGTCTAATGGGTAGAGGAGACCACTAGGGACCTACATCACCCACTGACCTGTTCTCTCTTCCTGTCTACTGATGGGTAGAGGAGACCACTAGGGACCTACATCACCCCTGACCCTGTTCTCCTCTTCCCTGTCTACTGATGGGTAGAGGAGACCACTAGGGACTTACATCACCTTGACCCTGTTTCTCCTCTTCCCTGTCTACTGATGCAGTAGAGGAGACCACTAGGGGACCTACATCACCCTGACCCTGTTTTCTCTCTTCCCTGTCTGACTGATGGGTGAGGGACCACTAGGGACCTACATCCCTGAACCCTGTTCTCCTCTTCCCTGTCTACTGATGGGTAGAGTGAGACCATAGGGACCGTAATACCCTGACCCTGTTCTCCTCTTCCCTGTCTACGGATGGGTAGAGGAGACCACTAGGGGACCTACAACATCCCTGACCCTGTTCTCCTCTTCCCCCTCTCTACAGGAACCATAGTGTTGTATATTTAGCTCCCCAGTCCGTGTTGTGAAGGAGGGTTGGGGTGTATCCAGTCTGAGGGGGAGGTACAGGGTAATTGGCTCTGTTTTGTGTGAGTGAGGAGAACCATCTGTGTTCTGGGGTGTTTTCGGCAGCATATCAAACTAGATCTATTTCATCTGGACAAAGGCCTTTTTGTTTAAAGATTCCTCTTTCGGAAGAGCCTCATCGTCTCTCTAACCTTTCCAATCGTCTGTTCAGC
This sequence comes from Coregonus clupeaformis, assembly GCF_020615455.1. Taxonomy (NCBI): domain Eukaryota; kingdom Metazoa; phylum Chordata; class Actinopteri; order Salmoniformes; family Salmonidae; genus Coregonus; species Coregonus clupeaformis. The sequence continues at coordinate 4,905 of NW_025534781.1, forward strand.
TTCTGGAGGATTCTCTACCGAGATCTAATAAAACCCATTCATCTGTTTGTAGTCGACGGTAAATTCCACTGGAAAACCAACATTTTCCTAATCTGTTTAATATGATCTATTAATCCATCACCCCCATATGGACATGACATCTCCAGTATATCCCATTATAACTGTACTGGTGCTGCAGAGGACATGACATCTCCAGTATATCCTGTGGAACTGGACTGGTGCTGAGGGATGACATCTCCAGTATATCCTGGAACTGGACTGGGTGCTGAGGACATGACATCTCCAGTATATCCGTGGAACTGGACTGGTGCTGAGGACATGACATCTCCAGTATATACCGATTTAGAACTGTATTGGTGCTGAGGAGACATCTCCAGTATATCCCTGTGGAACTGGACTGGTGCTGAGGACATGACATCTCCCAGTATATCCTGTGGAACTGGACTGGTGCTGAGGACATGACATCTCCAGTATATCCCGTGTTAACTGGACTGGTGCTGAGGACATGACATCTCCAGTATATCCTGTGGAACTGGACTGGTGCTGAGGACATGACATCTCAGTATATCCTGTGGAACTGGACTGGTGCTGAGGACATGACATCTCCAGTATATCCTGTGGAACTGGACTGGTGCTGAGGACATGACATCTCCAGTATATCCTGTGGAACTGGACTGGTGCTGAGGACATGACATCTCGGTATATCCTGTGGAACTGGACTGGTAGCTGAGGACATGACATCTCGTATATCCTGTGGAACTGGACTGGTGCTGAGGACATGACATCTCCAGTATATCCTGTGGAACTGGACTGGTGCTGAGGACATGACATTCTCCAGTATATCCTGTGGAACTGGACTGGTGCTGAGGACATGACATCTCAGTATATCCCATGTGGAACTGGACTGGTGCTGAGCCATGACATCTCCAGTATATCCTGTGGAACTGGACTGGTGCTGAGGACATGACATCTCCAGTATATCCTGTGGAACTGGACTGGTGCTGAGGACATTGACATCTCCAGCTATATCCTGTGGAACTGGACTGGTGCTGGAGGACATGACATCTCAGTATATCCTGTGGAACTGGACTGGTGCTGAGGACATGACATCTCAGTATATCCCCGTATAACTGTACTGGTGCTGAGGCATGACATCTCCAGTATATCCCGTGGAACTGGACTGGTGCTGAGGACATGACATCTCCCAGTATATCCTGTTGGAACTGGACTGGTGCTGAGGACACATGACATCTCCAGTTATCCTGTGGGAACTGGACTGGTGCTGAGGACATGACATTTCCAGTATATCCTGTGGAACTGGACTGGTGCTGAGGACATGACATCTCCAGTATATCCTGTGGAACTGGACTGGTGCTGAGGACATGACATCTCCAGTATATCCCTGTGGAACTGGACTGGTGCTAGAGGACATCGACATCTCCAGTATATCCTGTGGAACTGGACTGGTGCTGAGGACATGACATCTCTCAGTATATCCTGTGGAACTGGACTGGTGCTGAGGACATGACATCTCCAGTATATCCTGTGGAACTGGACTGGTGCTGAGGACATGACATCTCCAGTATATCCTGTGGAACTGGACTGGTGCTGAGGACATGACTCTCCAGTATCTATCCTGTGGAACTGGACTGGGTGCAGTTTGAGGACATGGCATCTCCAGTATATCCTGTGGAACTGGACTGGTGCTGAGGACATGACATCTCCAGTATATCCTGTGGAACTGGACTGGTGCTGAGGACATGACATCTCCAGTATATCCTGTGGAACTGAGACTGGTGCTGAGGACATGACATCTCCAGTATATCCTGTGGAACTGGACTGGTGCTGAGGACATGACATCTCCAGTATATCCTAGTGGAACTGGACTGGTGCTGAGGACATGACATCTCGGTATATCCTGTGGAACTGGACTGAAAGTGCTGAGGACATGACACATCTCCAGTATATCCTGTGGAACTGGACTGGTGCTGAGCACATGACATCTCAGTATATCCTGTGGAACTGGACTGGTGCTGAGGACATGACATCTCAGTATATCCTGTGGAACTGGACTGGTGCTGAGGACATGACATCTCCAGTATATCCTGTGGAACTGGACTGGTGCTGAGGACATGACATCTCCCAGTATGTCCTTGTGGAACTGGACTGGTGCTGAGACATGACATCTCCAGTATATCCCTGGAACTGGACTGGTGCTGAGGACATGACATCTCAGTATATCCTGTGGAACTGGACTGGTGCTGAGGACGTGACATCTCCAGTATATCCTGTGGAACTGGACTGGTGCTGAGGACATGACATCTCCAGTATATCCTGTGGAACTGGACTGGTGCTGAGGACATGACATCTCCAGTATATCCTGTGGAACTGGACTGGTGCTGAGGACATTGACATCTCCAGTATATCCCTGTGGAACTGGACTGGTGCTGAGGACATGACATCTCCAGTATATCCTGTGGAACTGGACTGGTGCTGAGGACATGCACATCTCCAGTATATCCTGTGGAACTGTACTGGTGCTGAGGACATGACATCTCCAGTATATCCTGTGGACTGGCTGGTGCTGGACTGCATCTCAGTATATCCTGTGGAACTGGACTGGTGCTGAGACATGACATCTCCAGTATATCCTGTGGAACTGGGACTGGTGCTGAGGACATGACATCTCCAGTATATCCTGTGGAACTGGACTGGTGCTGAGGACACTGACATCTCCAGTATATCCTGTAGAACTGGACTGGGTGCTGAGACATGACATCTCCAGTATATCCTGTGGAACTGGACTGGTGCTGAGACCATCTCAGTATATCCTGTGGGAACTGGACTGGTGCTGAGGACATGACATCTCCAGTATATCCTGTGGAACTGGACTGGTGCTGAGGACATGGCATCTCCAGTATATCCTGTGGAACTGGACTGGTGCTGAGGACATGACATCTCCAGTTATCCTGTGGAACTGGACTGGTGCTGAGGACATGACATCTCCAGTATGTCCTGGGAACTGGACTGGTGCTGGGAGGACATGACATCTCCAGTCATATCCTGTGGAACTGGACTGGTGCTGAGGGACATGACATCTCCAGTATATCCTGTGGAACTGGACTGGTGCCGCGGACATGACATCTCCAGTATATTCTGTGGAACTGGACTGGTGCTGGAGGACATGACATCTCAGTATGTCCTGTGGAACTGGACTGGTGCTGAGGACATGACATCTCCAGTATATCCTGTCGGAACTGGACTGGTGCTGAGAGGACATGACATCTCCAGTATATCCTGTGGAACTGGACTGGTGCTGAGGACATGACATCTCCAGTATATCCTGTGGAACTGGACTGGTGCTGAGGACATGACATCTCCAGTGATATCCTGTGGAACTGGACTGGTGCTGAGGACATGACATCTCCAGTATATCCTGTGGAACTGGACTGGGTGCTGAGGACATGACATCTCCAGTATATCCTGTGGAACTGGACTGGTGCTGAGGACATGACATCTCCAGTATATCCTGTGGAACTGGACTGGTGCTGAGGTACCAGACATCTCCAGTATATCCTGTGGAACTGGACTGGTGCTGAGGACATGACATCTCCAGTATATCCTGTGGAACTGGACTGGTGCTGAGGACATGACATCTCCAGTATATCTCTGTGGAACTGGACTGGTGCTGAGGACATGACATCTCAGTATATCCTGTGGAACTGGACTGGTGCTGAGGACATGACATCTCAGTATATCCTGTGAACGGTATTGGTGCTGAGGACATGACATCTCCAGTATATCCTGTGGAACTGGACTGGTGCTGAGGACATGACATCTCCAGTATATCCTGTGGAACTGGACTGGTGCTGAGGACATGACATCTCCAGTATATCCTGTGGAACTGGACTGGTGCTGAGGACATGACATCTCCAGTATATCCTGTGGAACTGACTGGTGCTGAGGACATGACATCTCCAGTATATCCTTGTGGAACTGTACTGGTGCTGAGGACATGACATCTCCAGTATATCCTGTGGAACTGGACTGGTGCTGAGGACATGACATCTCCAGTATATCCTGTGGAACTGGACTGGTGCTGTGGACATGACATCTCACAGTATATCCTGTGGAACTGGACTGGTGCTGAGGACATGACATCTCCAGTATATCCTGTGGAACTGGACTGGTGCTGAGGACATGACATCTCCAGCATATCCTGTGGAACTGGACTGGTGCTGAGGACATGACTGGTACAGGTTGCTGTCAGTCGGTCAGGCTGATCTCTCTGGGAGACAAACTAGAGGAAGAAAACAAACCGATTTAACTCAGTTATCTAACAAGCCCCTAGCCAGTCTCACTCACACACACAACCCTAGACAGCCCCTAGTCAGTCTCACACACCCCTACATATTCCCACAACCCTGCATTCGGGCCCCTAGTCAGTCTATACGGTAAATAGCCTGTAAAGACCTGACTCTGGAGAGGAGATGGTAACAGAGAGGCATCAGGAGTCTCAGGGGAGAGCTGTCGCCAGCTGTTTCTCAAACATTGAACAAGACTCCTAGACGGCTCTCACACAGAGAAACACAGTGACACACTGAGGGATGCAGACATCTACAGGGAGGGAGACTGCAGAGAGACAGACAGACAGGACATACATTACTGTGTGCTGCAGACATCTACAGGGAAGAGACTGCAGAGAGACAGACAGACAGGACATACATTACTGTGTGCTAAGCAGACATCTACAGGGGAGGAGACTGCAGAGAGACAGACAGACAGGACATACATTACTGTGTGCTACAGACATCTGCAGGGAGGAGACTGCAGAGAGACAGACAGACAGACAGACAGACAGACAGACAGACAGACAGACAGGACATACATTACTGTGTGCTACAGACATCTACAGGAGGAGACTGCAGAGAGACAGACATGACAGGACATACATTACGTGATTGCTACAGACATCTGCAGGGAGGAGACTGCAGGAGACAGACAGACAGACAGACAGACAGACAGACAGACAGACAGACAGACAGACAGACAGACAGACAGGACATACATTACTGTGTGCTACAGACATCTGCAGGGAGGAGACTGCAGAGAGACAGACAGACAGGACATACATTACTGTAAGTAGCACAGACATCTACAGGGGAGGAGACTGCAGAGAGACAGACAGACAGGACATACATTACTGTGTGCTACAGACATCTGCAGAGAGACAGACAGACAGGACATACATTACTGTGTGCTACAGACATCTACAGGGGGAGACTGCAGAGAGACAGACAGACAGACAGACAGGACATACATTACTGTGTGCTACAGACATCTGCAGGGAGGAGACTGCAGAGAGATAGACAGACAGGACATACATTACTGTGCTAAACTACTGTCTCCTGTGGCACCCTATTCCCTATCTAGAGCCCTATGGGCCCTGCTTAAATGGAGTGCACTATTAAGGGAATAGGTTGCAATGTAGAGGTCGGGTGAAGGTTAGGAGGAGGGAGGGGTAGGGTGTCCCCTCAGAGCTGAAGGTAAGGAGCAGGGAGGGGAGGGTGTCCCCTCAGAGCTGAAGGTAAGGAGGAGGGAGGGTTGGGTGTCCCCTCAGAGCTGAAGGTTAGGAGGAGGGAGGGGGAGGGGTTCCCTCAGAGCTGAAGGTGAGGAGGAGGGAGGGGGAGGGTGTCCCTCAGAGCTGAAGGTGAGGAGGAGGGAAGGGGAGGGTGTCCCTCAGAGCTGAAGGTAAGGAGGAGGGAGGGTAGCATGTCCCCTCAGAGCTGAAGGTAAGGAGGAGGGAGGGTTGGGTGTCCCCTCAGAGCTGAAGGTGAGGGGGAGGGAGGGTTGGTTGTCCCCTCAGAGCTGAAAGTAAGGAGGAGGGAGGGTTGGGTGTCCCCTCAGAGCTGAAGGTGAGGAGGAGGGAGGGGAGGGTGTCCCCTCAGAGCTGAAGGTGAGGAGGAGGGAGGGGAGGGTGTCCCCTCAGAGCTGAAGGTAAGGAGGAGGGAGGGGAGGGTGTCCCCTCAGAGCTGAAGGTGTGGAGGAGGGAGGGGAGGGTGTCCCCTCAGAGCTGAAGGTGAGGAGGGAGGGTTGGGTGTCCCCTCAGAGCTGAAGATAAGGAGGAGGGAGGGTTGGGTGTCCCCTCAGAGCTGAAGATAAGGAGGAGGGAGGGTTGGTTGTCCCCTCAGAGCTGAAGGTGAGGAGGGAGGGAGGGGTTGGGTGTCCCCTCAGAGCTGAAGGTGAGGAGGAGGAGGGAGGGGAGGGTGTCCCTCAGAGCTGAAGGTGAGGAGGAGGGAGGGGAGGTGTCCCCTCAGAGCTGAAGATGAGGAGGAGGGAGGGGAGGGTGTCCCCTCAGAGCTGAAGATGAGGAGGAGGGAGGGGAGGGTGTCCCCTCAGAGCTGAAGGTGAGGAGGAGGAGGGTTGGGTGTCCCTCAGAGCTGAAGGTAAGGAGGAGGGAGGGGAGGGTGTCCCCTCAGAGCTGAAGGTGTGGAGGAGGGAGGGGGGGAGGGTGTCCCCTCAGAGCTGAAGGTGAGGAGGGAGGGTTGGGTGTCCCCTCAGAGCTGAAGATAAGGAGGAGGGAGGGGTTGGGTGTCCCCTCAGAGCGAAGATAAGGAGGAGGGAGGGTTGGTTGTCCCCTCAGAGCTGAAGGTGAGGAGGGAGGGAGGGGTTGGGTGTCCCCTCAGAGCTGAAGGTGAGGAGGAGGGAGGGAGGGGGAGGGTGTCCCTCAGAGCTGAAGGTGAGGAGGGGAGGGAGGGGAGGGTGTCCCCTCAGAGCTGAAGATGAGGAGGAGGGAGGGGAGGTGTCCCCTCAGAGCTGAAGATGAGGGGAGGAGGGAGGGGAGGGTGTCCCCTCAGAGCTGAAGGTGAGGAGGAGGGAGGGTTGGGTGTCCCCTCAGAGCTGAAGGTAAGGAGGAGGGAGGGTTGGTTGTCCCTCAGAGCTGAAGGTGAGGAGGGAGGGAGGGGTTGGGTGTCCCCTCAGAGCTGAAGGGGTGAGGAGGAGGGAGGGTAGCGTGTCCCCTTAGAGCTGAAGGTAAGGATGAGAGGAGGAGGGTGTCCTCAGAGGAGGAGGGAGGGGAGTGTGTCCCCTCAGAGCTGAAGGTAAGGAGGAGGGAGGGGAGGGTGTCCCTCAGAGCTGAAGGTAAGGAGGAGGGAGGGTTGGGTGTCCCCTCAGAGCTGGAAGTTGAGGAGGAGGGAGGGGAGGGGTGTCCCATCAGAGCTGAAGGTGAGGAGGAGGGATGGTAGCGTGTCCCTCAGAGCTGAAGGTGAGGAGGAGGGAGGGTTGGGTGTCCCCTCAGAGCTGAAGGTGAGGAGGGAGGGAGGGTTGGGTGTCCCCTCAGAGCTGAAGGTGAGGAGGGAGGGGTAGGGTGTCCCCTCAGAGCTGAAGGTTAGGAGGAGGTAGGGGTAGGGTGTCCCCTCAGAGCTGAAGGTAAGGAGGAGGGAGGGTTGGTTGTCCCCTCAGAGCTGAAGGTGAGGAGGGAGGGAGGGGTTGGGTGTCCCCTCAGAGCTGAAGGTGAGGAGGAGGGAGGGTAGCGTGTCCCCTCAGAGCTGAAGGTAAGGATGAGGGAGGGGAGGGTGTCCCTCAGAGGAGGAGGGAGGGGAGTGTGTCCCTCAGAGCTGAAGGTAAGGAGGAGGGAGGGGAGGGTGTCCCCTCAGAGCTGAAAGATAAGGAGGAGGAGGGGTTGGGTGTCCCTCAGAGCTGAAGGTGAGGAGGAGGGATGGTAGCGTGTCCCCCTCAGAGCTGAAGGTGAGGAGGAGGGAGGGTTAGGGTGTCCCCTCAGAGCTGAAGGTGAGGAGGAGGGAGGGTTGGGTGTCCCCTCAGAGCTGAAGGTGAGGAGGGAGGGGGTAGGGTGTCCCCTCAGAGCTGAAGGTTAGGAGGAGGGGAGGGTAGGGTGTCCCCTCAGAGCTGAAGGTGAGGAGGAGGGAGGGGTAGGGTGTCCCCTCAGAGCTGAAGGTGAGGAGGAGGGAGGGGTAGCGTGTCCCCTTAGGAGCTGAAGGTGAGGAGGAGGGGAGTGTAGGGTGTCTCAGAGCTGAAGGTGAGGAGGGGTTGGGTGTCCCTCAGAGCTGAAGGTGAGGAGGGAGGGGTAGGGTGTCCCCTCAGAGCTGAAGGTGAGAAGGAGGGAGGGGTAGGGTGTCCCCTCAGAGCTGAAGGTGAGGAGGAGGGTAGGGTGTCCCCTCAGAGCTGAAGATATGGAGGAGGGAGGAGGGTCTTGTTTTACATCAGTGTTCCTCAGTGTGAGCACCAACATTAGATTACTATTAGGCTGTAACAGTCTATTCCCATCTAACAGGGATGCCAGTGGACAATGGGATCTTAGTTATAGAGGGGATGGCTGCGTGGCTGGGACAGAGGGCGACGACGTCACAGCTCTTATAACAGACCACATGGACCCAGTTAACACTACAGTCTCTCTGTCTGGACCCAGTTAACACTACAGTCTCTCTGTCTGGACCCAGTTAACACTACAGTCTCTCTGTCTGGACCCAGTTAACACTACAGTCTCTCTGTCTGGACCCAGTTAACACTACAGTCTCTGTCTGGACCCAGTTAACACTACAGTCTCTCTGTCTGGACCCAGTTAACACTACAGTCTCTCTCTGTCTGGACCAGGATCAACACTGACACTAAGGACAGTCTCTCTGTCTGGACCAGGATCAACACTGACACTAAGGACACTAAGGACAGTCTCTCTGTCTGGACCCAGGATAAACACTGACACTAAGGACACTAAGGACAGTCTCTCTGTCTGGACCAGGATAAACACTGACACTAAGGACAGTCTCTCTGTCTGGACCAGGATAAACACTGACACTAAGGACACTAAGGACAGTCTCTCTGTCTGGACCAGGATCAACACTGACACTAAGGACACTAAGGACAGTCTCTCTGTCTGGACCAGGATCAACACTGACACTAAGGACACTAAGGACAGTTCTCTCTGTCTGGACCAGGATAAACACTGACACTAAGGACACTAAGGACAGTCTCTCTGTCTGGACCAGGATAAACACTGACACTAAGGACACTAAGGACAGTCTCTCTGTCTGGACCAGGATCAACACTGACACTAAGGACACTAAGGACAGTCTCTCTGTCTGGACCAGGATAAACACTGACACTAAGGACAGTCTCTCTGTCTGGACCAGGATAAACACTGACACTAAGGGACACTAAGGACAGTCTCTCTGTCTGGACCAGGATAAACACTGACACTAAGGACACTAAGGACAGTCTCTGTCTGGACCAGGATCAACACTGACACTAAGGACACTAAGGACAGTCTCTCTGTCTGGACCAGGATCCACACGACACTAAGGACACTAAGGACAGTCTCTCTGTCTGGACCAGGATAAACACTGACACTAAGGACACTAAGGACAGTCTCTCTGTCTGGACCAGGATCAACACTGACACTAAGGACACTAAGGACAGTCTCTCTGTCTGGACCAGGATAAACACTGAGACACTAAGGACAGTCTCTCTGTCTGGACCAGGATAAACACTGACACTAAGGACACTAAGGACAGCTCTCTGTCTGGACCAGGATAAACACTGACACTAAGGACAGTCTCTCTGTCTGGACCAGGATCAACACTGACACTAAGGACAGTCTCTCTGTCTCTTGTTTGCAACAAGGCACTATAAAACTATTTCAAAAAATGTGGCAAAGCAATTAACTTTTTGTCCTGAATACAAAGTGTTGTGTTTGGGGCAAATCCAATACAACACATTACTGAGTACCACTCTCCATATTTTCAAGCATAGTGGTGGCTGCATCATGTTATGGGTATGCTTGTAATAGTTAAGGACTGGGGAGTTTTTCAGGATAAAAAAGAAACTGAATGGAAGTAAGCACAGGCAAAATCCTAGAGGAAAATCTGGGACAGGGGAGGGTAGTGTGTTATTTCTTGGGAACAGAGGAGGTTAGTGTGTTATTTCTTTGGAACAGGGGAGGGTAATGTGTTATGTCTTGGGAACAGGGGAGGGTAATGTGTTATTTATTGGGAACAGGGAGGGTAATGTGTTATTTATTGGGAACAGGGGAGGGTAATGTGTTATTTCTTGGGAACAGGGGAGGGTAATGTGTTATTTATTGGGAACAGAGGAGGGTAATGTGTTATTTATTGGGAACAGGGAGGGTAATGTGTTATTTCTTGGGAACAGGGGAGGTAGTGTGTTATTTCTTGGGAACAGGGGAGGGTAGTGTGTTATTTCTTGGGAACAGGGGAGGGTAGTGTGTTATTTCTTGGGAACAGGGGAGGGTAATGTGTTATTTATTGGGAACAGGGGAGGGTAATGTGTTATTTCTTGGGAACAGGGGAGGGTAATGTGTTATTTCTTGGGAACAGGGGAGGATAATGTGTTATTTCTTGGGAACAGGGGAGGGTAATGTGTTATTTCTTGGGAACAGGGAGGGTAATGTGTTATTTCTTGGGAACAGGGGGAGGGTAATGTGTTATTTCTTGGGAACAGGGGAGGGTAGTGTGTTATTTATTGGGAACAGGGGAGGGTAATGTGTTATTTCTTGAACAGGGGAGGGTAGTGTGTTATTTCCCTGGTTTATATTCTCTTTTGCAGGTTTTCCTATATCATGTTTTCCACCCTAGCCACATGTCCTCCTCTGCTTGTTTTGGTACTTCCCTTTGCACTACCCTTTTCCATGTGCTAACTTTGGTGATCTGAAAAATCATAGTCAATCGATCAATAGTATAATAATACTTTTAGCAAAAATGTTTATTTTCAATTTACAATTTGTAGAAACAATGAGAATAGAAGGGTTCAGAACTTTTGTAAAACATCACAGCACAGATGAAAAATATATGGCAAATAGAAATCCAATATGGATGGTGTTAAGAGATAGATGGGGGGTGTTGAATGGAGTTGAAGGATGGGACTAATAACAACTAACAACAACTAATAACAACAAGATAACTAATGTAAAGCATACTGTGTCCATAATAAGTATATAGGTTATAGGTTGAGAGCTTTTGGGAAAGAGCACAGTTAGAAAGATATGGCATATAGAAGCAAACCGGATGGACATCATGAAAATGATCGGAGAGGTTGAGGGTAGAGGAAGTTCAGGAGTAAAAACAAACAAAATAGAATTATTGTCAAATTCACTGTGTCCATAAAATTTATATAGTATGTATAAGCTGGAAGTAGAGGCCTATGCATTGTTGTTCACTAGTTTACTCACATTAGGGAAGGGGTGACCCTCAACACGGGGGCACCTCAGGGTGCGTGCTTAGTCCCCTCCTGTAATCCCAGTTCACCCACAACTGTGTGGACACGAACGACAACTCCAACACCAGCATTAAGTTTGCAGACGACACGACGGTGATGGACCTGATCACCGACGACGATGAGACAGCCTATAGGTAGGAGGTCAGACACCTGGCAGTGTCGTACCAGGACAACAATCTCAACGTGAGCAAGACAAAGGAGATGATCGTGGACTACAGGAAAAGGAGGGCCGAGCACGCCCCATTCATATCGACGGAGCTGTAATGGAGAAGGTCGAGATCTTCAAGGTCCTTGGTGTCCACATCACTAAGGACCTACCCTGGTCCAAACACACCAAGACAGTCGCGAGGAGGGCACCACAAAGCTTATTCCCCCTCAGGAGGCTGAAAATATTTGGCATGGGTCCTCAGATCCTCAAAAAGTTCTACAGCTGCACCATCAAGATCATCCTGACTGGTTGCGACACCGCCTGGTATTGCAACTGCTCTGCATCCGACCACCAGGCGCTACAGAGGGTAGTGCGTACGGCCCAGTACATCACTGGGGCCGAGCTCCCTGCCATCCAGGACCTCTATACCAGGCGGTGTCAGAAGAAGGCCCACATTTTTTTCAAAGACTCCAGCCACATTTTTACATTTTAGTCATTTAGCAGACGCTCTTATCCAGAGCGACTTACAGTTAAGTGAGTGCATATATTTTTCATACTGGCCCCCGTGGGAATCGAACCCACAACCCTGGCGTTGCAAGCGCCATGCTCTACCAACTGAGTTACACGGGGCACCCAAGTCATAGACTGTTCTCTCTGCTACAGCACGGCAAGCAGTACAAATGCACCAAGTCTGGAACCAACTGGACCCTCAACAGCCTCTACCCCAAGCCATAAGACTGCTAAATAGTTAGTCCGGGTAGCTTTTTCGTTTAATATTTAACTATCTGCACTGACCCTTTTTGCACTAACTTTTTTTGACTCATCACATACGCTGCTGTTTACTATCTGTCACTGTATTCCTAGTTATTTGTACATATCTAGCTGCACATGGACTCGGTACTGGTACTCCGTGTATAGAGCCTAGTTATCATGGACTCGTTACTGGTACTCCGTGTATATAGCCAAGTTATCGTTACTCATTGTGTATCTATTATTACTTTTATTACGTGTTTTACTTTTAAATTATTTCTCTATTTTCTTTCTCTCTGCATTGTTGGGAAGGGCCCGTAAGAAAACACTTCACTGTTAGTACACACCTGTTCTTTAAGAAATGTATGTGATGAATACAATTTGATTGATTTGATTTTGATAGGGAATAGGGTGCCATTTCAGAGGCAGAGAATGGTTTCCGAATCCAAAAGCAACGTTTTTGTTTTTTGCTGAACAGTTAATCAAATGGCTTCCCGGACTATGTCCATTGACCCCATTATTTTCTTTCACTGGACTCTAACCACACACTCAAACATACTACACTGTCACACACACACATAGGTGTATACAGTACATATTGATGCCTCACTCACTCACTCACTCTACACTCACATTCCTTCACATTCCTTCACATTCCTTCACATTCCTTCACACGCTGCTGCTACTCTGCTTATTATCTATGCATGTTCACTTTACCCCTACCTACATGTACATATTACCTCCATTACCTCGACTACCCATTACCCCTGCCCATTGACTCAGTACCAGATCTGAAACAGAACGAAGATAGCCTGGTCCCAGATCTGAAACAGAACGACGATGGCCTGGTCCCAGATCTGAAACAGAACGAAGATAGCCTGGTCCCAGATCTGAAACAGAATGAAGATAGCCTGGTCCCAGATCTGAAACAGAACGACGATGGCCTGGTCCCAGATCTGAAACAGAACGAAGATAGCCTGGTCCCAGATCTGAAACAGAACGAAGATAGCCTGGTCCCAGATCTGAAACAGAACGAAGATAGCCTGGTCCCAGATCTGAAACAGAACGACGATGGCCTGGTCCCAGATCTGAAACAGAACGAAGATAGCCTGGTCCCAGATCTGAAACAGAACGAAGATAGCCTGGTCCCAGATCTGAAACAGAACGACGATGGCCTGGTCCCAGATCTGAAACAGAACGAAGATAGCCTGGTCCCAGATCTGAAATAGAACGAAGATAGCCTGGTCCCAGATCTGAAAAGAACGAGTATAGCCTGGTCCCAGATCTGAAACAGAACGAAGATAGCCTGGTCCCAAATCTGAAACAGAACGACGATGGCCTGGTCCCAGATCTGAAACAGAACGAAGATAGCCTGGTCCCAGATCTGAAACAGAACGAAGATAGCCTGGTCCCAGATCTGAAACAGAACGACGATGGCCTGGTCCCAGATCTGAAACAGAACGAAGATAGCCTGGTCCCAGATCTGAAACAGAACGAAGATAGCCTGGTCCCAGATCTGAAACAGAACAACGATGGCCTGGTCCCAGATCTGAAACAGAACGAAGATAGCCTGGTCCCAGATCTGAAACAGAACGAAGATAGCCTGGTCCCAGATCTGAAACAGAACGAAGATAGCCTCGGTCCCAGATCTGAAACAGAACGACGATGGCCTGGTCCCAGATCTGAAACAGAACGAAGATAGCCTGGTCCCAGATCTGAAACAGAACGAAGATAGCCTGGTCCCAGATCTGAAACAGAACGACGATGGCCTGGTCCCAGATCTGAAACAGAACGAAGATAGCCTGGTCCCAGATCTGAAACAGAACGAAGATAGCCTGGTCCCAGATCTGAAAAAGAACGAGTATAGCCTGGTCCCAGATCTGAAACAGAACGAAGATAGCCTGGTCCCAGATCTGAAACAGAACGACGATGGCCTGGTCCCAGATCTGAAACAGAACGAAGATAGCCTGGTCCCAGATCTGAAACAGAACGAAGATAGCCTGGTCCCAGACCTGTTTGTGCTCTAACTCTATTGCTGTCAGTGTAAAGCTAGAACCCAGGCTAGAACCCAGGCTAGAACCCAGGCTAGAACTAGGATGCCTTGGTTCAGATGACTGTGACCCTCAGATAGAGAGGAAGGATGTCGTTACAGAACTGACCCTCAGATAGAGAGGAAGGATGTTGTTACAGAACTGACCCTCAGATAGAGAGGAAGGATGTCGTTACAGAACTGACCCTCAAATAGAGAGGAAGGATGTTGTTACAGAACTGACCCTCAGATAGAGAGGAAGGATGTTGTTACAGAACTGACCCTCAGATAGAGAGGAAGGATGTCGTTACAGAACTGATGGATTAACATCATGAGTCATAACCAGTGAGTGGGATTGAACAGCAGACACATGAACACACACACACACACACACACACACACACACACACACACACGCCCTCTCTGATCAGACAGTGTTTAACCGTCCCGTCTCTTCGGAGCGGAAGGCAGGAAGGAGGGAAGTGTTCCCTGTGTGATGTCACTGTGATATCACACTGGGATTAAGACCCACCCACCACCTCTCTGATAGATTATCTTTACATTAGGACAGACAGACCAACCCTACCCGTGGGTTACACCTCTCATATACACTACAGTCCTCTCCTCCATCTCTCACACACACCCCCCTTCTCACTGCTCCCTGCTCAGGGCCAGCCCTGCTGTGTGGCTGAGAAAGGGGATAATCCCTGCAGGCCTGAGAAAGAGAGACAGGAAGAGAGAGAAAGTGAAGGGGGTGAGTGAATCAGAGAGAGGGAGTGAATGACAGAGAGAGGGAGAAAGACTGAGTGAGTCAGAGAGAGTGACAGAGTGAATGAGAGAGGTAGAGAGATGGTGAATGAGGTAGCGAGAGAGGTAGAGCAGGATAGTGTGATTTAATGTTCCAGTGCATTTCCTGTGGATTACAAAGTGATGCGTGGAGAAGCCTTCCCCAAGAGGAAGTATCCAATTATGGAGCTTTTCACTGAAGAGACACAACAAGCTCAGGAGTGTGTGTTTGTGTGTGTGTGTGTGTGTGTGTGTGTGTGTGGGGGGGTTTAAGGGGGTTTAAAGTGAGTGTGCATCAGTGCTCTGAACACAGCGTGGGTGGATGGCAGAACAGAAAGAACTCTCCCTCTTAATCCCATCCATCATCCATCCATCATCCATCATCCATCCATCTGACTGACAGACTGGGATGGTGCTGTAACCTGACTGACTGACAGACTGGGATGGTGCTGTACCCTGACTGACTGACTGGGATGGTGCTGTACCCTGACTGACTGACAGACTGGGATGGTGCTGTACCCTGACTGACAGACTGGGATGGTGCTGTACCCTGACTGACAGACTGGGATGGTGCTGTACCCTGACTGACAGACTGGGATGGTGCTGTACCCTGACTGACTGACAGACTGGGATGGTGCTGTACCCTGACTGACTGACAGACTGGGATGGTGCTGTACCCTGACTGACTGACTGGGATGGTGCTGTACCCTGACTGACTGACAGACTGGGATGGTGCTGTACCCTGACTGACTGACAGACTGGGATGGTGCTGTACCCTGACTGACTGACTGGGATGGTGCTGTACCCTGACTGACTGACTGGGATGGTGCTGTACCCTGACTGACTGACTGGGATGGTGCTGTACCCTGACTGACTGACTGGGATGGTGCTGTACCCTGACTGACTGACAGACTGGGATGGTGCTGTACCCTGACTGACTGACAGACTGGGATGGTGCTGTACCCTGACTGACTGACAGACTGGGATGGTGCTGTACCCTGACTGACAGACTGGGATGGTGCTGTACCCTGACTGACTGACTGACTGGGATGGTGCTGTACCCTGACTGACTGACTGGGATGGTGCTGTACCCTGACTGACAGACTGGGATGGTGCTGTACCCTGACTGACTGACAGACTGGGATGGTGCTGTACCCTGACTGACTGACAGACTGGGATGGTGCTGTACCCTGACTGACTGACAGACTGGGATGGTGCTGTACCCTGACTGACTGACTGGGATGGTGCTGTACCCTGACTGACTGACTGGGATGGTGCTGTACCCTGACTGACTGACAGACTGGGATGGTGCTGTACCCTGACTGACTGACAGACTGGGATGGTGCTGTACCCTGACTGACAGACTGACTGGGATGGTGCTGTACCCTGACAGACTGACTGGGATGGTGCTGTACCCTGACTGACTGACTGGGATGGTGCTGTACCCTGACTGACTGACTGGGATGGTGCTGTACCCTGACTGACTGACTGACTGGGATGGTGCTGTACCTGACTGACAGACTGGGATGGTGCTGTACCCTGACTGACTGACTGACTGGGATGGTGCTGTACCCTGACTGACTGACTGGGATGGTGCTGTACCCTGACTGACTGACTGGGATGGTGCTGTACCCTGACTGACAGACTGACTGGGATGGTGCTGTACCCTGACAGACTGACTGGGATGGTGCTGTACCCTGACTGACTGACTGGGATGGTGCTGTAACCTGACTGACTGACTGGGATGGTGCTGTACCCTGACTGACTGACAGACTGGGATGGTGCTGTACCCTGACTGACTGACTGGGATGGTGCTGTACCCTGACTGACTGACAGACTGGGATGGTGCTGTACCCTGACTGACTGACTGGGATGGTGCTGTACCCTGACTGACTGACTGGGATGGTGCTGTACCCTGACTGACTGACAGACTGGGATGGTGCTGTACCCTGACTGACTGACTGGGATGGTGCTGTACCCTGACTGACTGACAGACTGGGATGGTGCTGTACCCTGACTGACTGACAGACTGGGATGGTGCTGTACCCTGACTGACAGACTGGGATGGTGCTGTACCCTGACTGACTGACTGGGATGGTGCTGTACCCTGACTGACTGACAGACTGGGACGGTGCTGTACCCTGACTGACTGACTGACTGGGACGGTGCTGTACCCTGACTGACTGACTGGGATGGTGCTGTACCCTGACTGACTGACAGACTGGGATGGTGCTGTACCCTGACTGACTGACAGACTGGGACGGTGCTGTACCCTGACTGACAGACTGACTGGGATGGTGCTGTACCCTGACTGACTGACTGACTGGGACGGTGCTGTACCCTGACTGACTGACTGGGATGGTGCTGTACCCTGACTGACTGACTGGGATGGTGCTGTACCCTGACTGACTGACAGACTGGGATGGTGCTGTACCCTGACTGACTGACTGACTGGGATGGTGCTGTAACCTGACTGACTGGGATGGTGCTGTAACCTGACTGACTGACTGGGATGGTGCTGTAACCTGACTGACTGACTGGGATGGTGCTGTACCCTGACTGACTGACTGACTGGGATGGTGCTGTAACCTGACTGACTGACTGGGATGGTGCTGTAACCTGACTGACTGACTGGGATGGTGCTGTACCCTGACTGACTGACTGGGATGGTGCTGTACCCTGACTGACTGACTGGGATGGTACTGTACCCTGACTGACTGACAGACTGGGATGGTGCTGTACCCTGACTGACTGACAGACTGGGATGGTGCTGTACCCTGACTGACTGACAGACTGGGATGGTGCTGTAACCTGACTGACTGACTGGGATGGTGCTGTACCCTGACTGACTGACAGACTGGGATGGTGCTGTACCCTGACTGACTGACAGACTGGGATGGTGCTGTACCCTGACTGACTGACTGACTGGGATGGTGCTGTAACCTGACTGACTGACTGGGATGGTGCTGTACCCTGACTGACAGACTGGGATGGTGCTGTACCCTGACTGACTGATTGACTGGGATGGTGCTGTACCCTGACTGACAGACTGACTGGGATGGTGCTGTACCCTGACTGACTGACTGACTGGGATGGTGCTGTACCCTGACTGACTGACTGGGATGGTGCTGTACCCTGACTGACTGACTGACTGGGATGGTGCTGTACCCTGACTGACAGACTGACTGGGATGGTGCTGTATCCTGACTGACTGACTGACTGGGATGGTGCTGTACCCTGACTGACTGACTGGGATGGTGCTGTACCCTGACTGACTGACTGGGATGGTGCTGTACCTGACTGACAGACTGGGATGGTGCTGTACCCTGACTGACAGACTGGGATGGTGCTGTACCCTGACTGACTGACTGACTGGGATGGTGCTGTACCCTGACTGACAGACTGGGATGGTGCTGTACCCTGACTGACAGACTGGGATGGTGCTGTACCCTGACTGACTGACTGACTGGGACGGTGCTGTACCCTGACTAACTGACAGACTGGGATGGTGCTGTACCCTGACTGACTGACAGACTGGGATGGTGCTGTACCCTGACTGACTGACTGACTGACTGGGATGGTGCTGTACCCTGACTGACTGACTGGGATGGTGCTGTACCCTGACTGACTGACTGGGATGGTGCTGTACCCTGACTGACTGACTGGGATGGTGCTGTACCCTGACTGACTGACTGACTGGGACGGTGCTGTACCCTGACTAACTGACAGACTGGGATGGTGCTGTACCCTGACTGACTGACTGGGATGGTGCTGTACCCTGACTGACAGACTGGGACGGTGCTGTACCCTGACTAACTGACAGACTGGGACGGTGCTGTACCCTGACTAACTGACAGACTGGGATGGTGCTGTACCCTGACTGACTGACAGACTGGGATGGTGCTGTACCCTGACTGACTGACAGACTGGGATGGTGCTGTACCCTGACTGACTGACTGACTGGGATGGTGCTGTACCCTGACTAACTGACAGACTGGGATGGTGCTGTACCCTGACTGACTGACAGACTGGGATGGTGCTGTACCCTGACTGACTGACTGGGATGGTGCTGTACCCTGACTGACTGACAGGCTGGGATGGTGCTGTACCCTGACTGACTGACTGACTGGGATGGTGCTGTACCCTGACTGACTGACTGGGATGGTGCTGTACCCTGACTGACTGACTGACTGGGATGGTGCTGTACCCTGACTGACTGACTGACTGACTGACTGGGATGGTGCTGTACCCTGACTGACTGACAGACTGGGATGGTGCTGTACCCTGACTGACAGACTGACTGGGATGGTGCTGTACCCTGACTGACTGACAGACTGGGATGGTGCTGTACCCTGACTGACTGACAGACTGGGATGGTGCTGTACCCTGACTGACAGGCTGGGATGGTGCTGTACCCTGACTGACAGACTGACTGGGATGGTGCTGTACCCTGACTGACAGACTGACTGGGATGGTGCTGTACCCTGACTGACAGACTGACTGGGACGGTGCTGTACCCTGACTGACTGGGATGGTGCTGTACCCTGACTGACTGTTATGGTGCTGTACCCTGACTGACTGACTGGGATGGTGCTGTACCCTGACTGACTGACAGACTGGGATGGTGCTGTACCCTGACTGACTGACAGACTGGGATGGTGCTGTACCCTGACTGACTGACTGACTGGGATGGTGCTGTACCCTGACTGACTGACTGGGACGGTGCTGTACCCTGACTGACTGACAGACTGGGATGGTGCTGTACCCTGACTGACTGACAGACTGGGATGGTGCTGTACCCTGACTGACTGACTGACTGGGATGGTGCTGTACCCTGACTGACTGACTGGGATGGTGCTGTACCCTGACTGACTGACTGACTGGGATGGTGCTGTACCCTGACTGACTGACTGACTGGGACGGTGCTGTACCCTGACTGACTGACAGACTGGGATGGTGCTGTACCCTGACTGACTGACTGACTGGGATGGTGCTGTACCCTGACTGACAGACTGGGATGGTGCTGTACCCTGACTGACTGACAGACTGGGATGGTGCTGTACCCTGACTGACTGACTGAGAGACTGGGATGTTGCTGTACCCTGACTGACTGACAGACTGGGATGGTGCTGTACCCTGACTGACAGACAGACTGGGATGGTGCTGTACCCTGACTGACTGACTGACTGGGATGGTGCTGTACCCTGACTGACTGACAGACTGGGATGGTGCTGTACCCTGACTGACTGACTGACTGGGACGGTGCTGTACCCTGACTGACTGACAGACTGGGATGGTGCTGTACCCTGACTGACTGACTGACTGGGACGGTGCTGTACCCTGACTGACTGACTGACTGGGATGGTGCTGTACCCTGACTGACTGACTGACTGGGACGGTGCTGTACCCTGACTGACTGACTGACTGGGATGGTGCTGTACCCTGACTGACTGACAGACTGGGATGGTGCTGTACCCTGACTGACAGACAGACTGGGATGGTGCTGTACCCTGACTGACTGACAGACTGGGATGGTGCTGTACCCTGACTGACTGACTGACTGGGATGGTGCTGTACCCTGACTGACTGACTGACTGGGACGGTGCTGTACCCTGACTGACTGACTGGGATGGTGCTGTACCCTGACTGACAGACTGGGACGGTGCTGTACCCTGACTGACAGACTGACTGGGACGGTGCTGTACCCTGACTGACAGACTGACTGGGACGGTGCTGTACCCTGACTGACAGACTGACTGGGATGGTGCTGTACCCTGACTGACAGACTGACTGGGACGGTGCTGTACCCTGACTGACAGACTGACTGGGACGGTGCTGTACCCTGACTGACTGAATGGGATGGTGCTGTACCCTGACTGACTGACAGACTGGGATGGTGCTGTACCCTGACTGACTGACTGGGATGGTGCTGTACCCTGACTGACTGACAGACTGGGATGGTGCTGTACCCTGACTGACTGACAGACTGGGATGGTGCTGTACCCTGACTGACTGACTGGGATGGTGCTGTACCCTGACTGACTGAATGGGATGGTGCTGTACCCTGACTGACAGACAGACTGGGATGGTGCTGTACCCTGACTGACTGACTGGGATGGTGCTGTACCCTGACTGACTGACTGACTGGGATGGTGCTGTACCCTGACTGACAGACAGACTGGGATGGTGCTGTACCCTGACTGACTGACAGACTGGGATGGTGCTGTACCCTGACTGACTGACTGACTGGGACGGTGCTGTACCCTGACTGACTGACTGACTGGGATGGTGCTGTACCCTGACTGACTGACTGGGATGGTGCTGTACCCTGACTGACTGACTGACTGGGATGGTGCTGTACCCTGACTGACTGACTGACTGGGATGGTGCTGTACCCTGACTGACTGACTGACTGGGATGGTGCTGTACCCTGACTGACTGACTGGGATGGTGCTGTACCCTGACTGACTGACTGACTGGGATGGTACTGTACCCTGACTGACTGACTGGGATGGTGCTGTACCCTGACTGACTGACTGGGATGGTGCTGTACCCTGACTGACTGACTGACTGGGATGGTGCTGTACCCTGACTGACTGACTGACTGGGATGGTGCTGTACCCTGACTGACTGACTGGGATGGTGCTGTACCTGACTGACTGACTGGGATGGTGCTGTACCCTGACTGACTGACTGACTGGGATGGTGCTGTACCCTGACTGACTGACTGACTGGGATGGTGCTGTACCCTGACTGACTGACTGGGATGGTGCTGTACCCTGACTGACTGACTGACTGGGATGGTACTGTACCCTGACTGACTGACTGGGATGGTGCTGTACCCTGACTGACAGACTGGGATGGTGCTGTACCCTGACTGACTGACTGACTGGGATGGTGCTGTACCCTGACTGACTGACTGGGATGGTGCTGTACCCTGACTGACTGACTGACTGGGATGGTACTGTACCCTGACTGACTGACTGGGATGGTGCTGTACCCTGACTGACTGACTGGGATGGTGCTGTACCCTGACTGACTGACAGACTGGGATGGTGCTGTACCCTGACTGACTGACTGGGATGGTGCTGTACCCTGACTGACTGACTGGGATGGTGCTGTACCCTGACTGACTGACTGGGATGGTGCTGTACCCTGACTGACTGACAGACTGGGATGGTGCTGTACCCTGACTGACTGACTGGGATGGTGCTGTACCCTGACTGACTGACTGACTGGGATGGTGCTGTACCCTGACTGACTGACTGGGATGGTGCTGTACCCTGACTGACTGACAGACTGGGATGGTGCTGTACCCTGACTGACTGACAGACTGGGATGGTGCTGTACCCTGACTGACTGACAGACTGGGATGGTGCTGTACCCTGACTGACTGACAGACTGGGATGGTGCTGTACCCTGACTGACTGACAGACTGGGATGGTGCTGTACCCTGACTGACTAGACTGGGATGGTGCTGTACCCTGACTGACTGACTGACTGGGATGGTGCTGTACCCTGACTGACTGACTGACTGGGATGGTGCTGTACCTGACTGACTGACTGACTGGGATGGTGCTGTACCCTGACTGACTGACAGACTGGGATGGTGCTGTACCCTGACTGACTGACTGACTGGGATGGTGCTGTACCCTGACTGACTGACTGACTGGGACGGTGCTGTACCCTGACTGACTGACAGACTGGGATGGTGCTGTACCCTGACTGACTGACAGACTGGATTATGACGTCCTGCATCTCTCTGTCTTAGTGGACCTCTGTCCACAGCCTTGCTGCCTCTCTGTATTAGTGGACCTCTGTCCACAGCCTTGCTGCCTCTCTGTATTAGTGGACCTCTGTCCACAGCCTTGCTGCCTCTCTGTCTTAGTGGACCTCTGTCCACAGCCTTGCTGCCTCTCTGTCTTAGTGGACCTCTGTCCACAGCCTTGCTATCTCTCTGTATTAGTGGACCTCTGTCCACAGCCTTGCTGCCTCTCTGTATTAGTGGACCTCTGTCCACAGCCTTGCTGCCTCTCTGTATTAGTGGACCTCTGTCCACAGCCTTGCTGCCTCTCTGTATTAGTGGACCTCTGTCCACAGCCTTGCTGCCTCTCTGTATTAGTGGACCTCTGTCCACAGCCTTGCTGCCTCTCTGTCTTAGTGAAGTCTTTAAACAGGCTGGAGCTCCACTAAGGCATGGAAACAGTGGGAAATGCTGCTCTGCTGAAAGATGATTGTAAATAATTTATCTTCTATTTCCAGAAGTCCGTTCATTCAATCTGGAGGAAGTGTGTTTTACAACCCTGGTGGATGTGAGTGAATATGGCAGCGCTGCTCGAGGGAGTTAGGGTTAGGGCTAATGAGGGATGACATGTCTTAACATGGTTGAAACACGTCTCTTACAACCTCTAAATATGTCGCTAACAACCTCTAAACATAGCTCTATTAACCTCTAAAAATAGCTCTATTAACCTCTAAACATAGCTCTATTAACCTCTAAAAATAGCTCTATTAACCTCTAAACATAGCTCTATTAACCTCTAAACATAGCTCTATTAACCTCTAAACATAGCTCTATTAACCTCTAAACAGCTCTATTAACCTCTAAACATAGCTCTATTAACCTCTAAACATAGCTCTATCAACCTCTAAACATAGCTCTATTAACCTCTAAACATAGCTCTATTAACCTCTAAACATAGCTCTATTAACCTCTAAACATAGCTCTAACAACCTCTAAACATAGCTCTATTAACCTCTAAACATAGCTCTAACAACCTCTAAACATA
Organism: Coregonus clupeaformis; assembly: GCF_020615455.1. Taxonomy (NCBI): domain Eukaryota; kingdom Metazoa; phylum Chordata; class Actinopteri; order Salmoniformes; family Salmonidae; genus Coregonus; species Coregonus clupeaformis. The sequence goes on from NW_025534781.1 coordinate 28,654, forward strand.
GCTCTAACAACCTCTAAACATAGCTCTATTAACCTCTAAACATAGCTCTATTAACCTCTAAACATAGCTCTATTAACCTCTAAACATAGCTCTATTAACCTCTAAACATAGCTCTGTTAACATCTAAACATAGCTCTATTAACCTCTAAACATAGCTCTATTAACCTCTAAACATAGCTCTATCAACCTCTAAACATAGCTCTATTAACCTCTAAACATAGCTATATTAACCTCTAAACATAGATCTAACTACCTCTAAACATAGTTCTATTAACATCTAAACATAGTTCTATTAACCTCTAAACATAGCTCTATTAACCTCTAAACATAGCTCTATTAACCTCTAAACATAGATCTAACTACCTCTAAACATAGCTCTATTAACATCTAAACATAGCTCTATTAACCTCTAAACATAGCTCTATTAACCTCTAAACATAGCTCTATTAACCTCTAAACATAGCTATATTAACCTCTAAACATAGCTCTATCAACCTCTAAACATAGCTCTAGTAACCTCTAAACATAGCTCTATTAACCTCTAAACATAGCTCTATTAACATCTAAACATAGCTCTATTAACCTCTAAACATAGCTCTATTAACCTCTAAACATAGCTCTATTAACATCTAAACATAGCTCTAACAACCTCTAAACATAGCTCTATTAACCTCTAAACATAGATCTAACTACCTCTAAACATAGCTCTATTAACATCTAAACATAGCTCTATTAACATCTAAACATAGCTCTATTAACCTCTAAACATAGCTCTATTAACCTCTAAACATAGCTCTATTAACCTCTAAACATAGCTCTATTAACCTCTAAACATAGATCTAACTACCTCTAAACATAGCTCTATTAACCTCTAAACATAGCTCTATTAACCTCTAAACATAGATCTAACTACCTCTAAACATAGCTCTATTAACATCTAAACATAGCTCTATTAACATCTAAACATAGCTCTATTAACCTCTAAACATAGCTCTATTAACCTCTAAACATAGCTCTATTAACCTCTAAACATAGCTCTATTAACCTCTAAACATAGATCTAACTACCTCTAAACATAGCTCTATTAACCTCTAAACATAGCTCTATTAACCTCTAAACATAGCTCTATTAACCTCTAAACATAGCTCTATTAACCTCTAAACATAGCTCTATTAACCTCTAAACATAGCTCTATTAACCTCTAAACATAGCTCTATTAACCTCTAAACATAGCTATATTAACCTCTAAACATAGATCTAACTACCTCTAAACATAGTTCTATTAACATCTAAACATAGTTCTATTAACCTCTAAACATAGCTCTATTAACCTCTAAACATAGCTCTATTAACCTCTAAACATAGATCTAACTACCTCTAAACATAGCTCTATTAACATCTAAACATAGCTCTATTAACCTCTAAACATAGCTCTATTAACCTCTAAACATAGCTCTATTAACCTCTAAACATAGCTATATTAACCTCTAAACATAGCTCTATCAACCTCTAAACATAGCTCTAGTAACCTCTAAACATAGCTCTATTAACCTCTAAACATAGCTCTATTAACATCTAAACATAGCTCTATTAACCTCTAAACATAGCTCTATTAACCTCTAAACATAGCTCTATTAACATCTAAACATAGCTCTAACAACCTCTAAACATAGCTCTATTAACCTCTAAACATAGATCTAACTACCTCTAAACATAGCTCTATTAACATCTAAACATAGCTCTATTAACATCTAAACATAGCTCTATTAACCTCTAAACATAGCTCTATTAACCTCTAAACATAGCTCTATTAACCTCTAAACATAGCTCTATTAACCTCTAAACATAGATCTAACTACCTCTAAACATAGCTCTATTAACCTCTAAACATAGCTCTATTAACCTCTAAACATAGCTCTATTAACCTCTAAACATAGCTCTATTAACCTCTAAACATAGCTCTATTAACCTCTAAACATAGCTCTATTAACCTCAACAGTGAACATGGGGTGGCAGGTAGCTTAGTGGTTAAGAGCGTTGTGCCAGTAACCGAAAGGTCGCTGGTTCTTATCCCCGAGCCGACTAGGTGAAAAATCTGTCGATGTGCCCTTGAGCAAGGCACTTAACCCTAATTTCTCCTTTAAGTCGCTCTGGATAAGAGCGTCTGCTAAATGTAAATTGTAAATGTAATGACCCTGGTGTTTTATAGAGCCAGTCAACACTGAACATGACCCAGGTGTTTTATAGAGCCAGTCAACACTGAACATGACCCAGGTGTTTTATGGAGCCAGTCAACACTGAACATGACCCTGGTGTTTTATAGAGCCAGTCAACACTGAACATGACCCTGGTGTTTTATAGAGCCAGTCAACACTGAACATGACCCTGGTGTTTTATAGAGCCAGTCAACACTGAACATGACCCTGGTGTTTTATAGAGCCAGTCAACACTGAACATGACCCAGGTGTTTTATAGAGCCAGTCAACACTGAACATGACCCTGGTGTTTTATAAAGCCAGTCAACACTGAACATGACCCAGGTGTTTTATGGAGCCAGTCAACACTGAACATGACCCTGGTGTTTTATAGAGCCAGTCAACACTGAACATGACCCAGGTGTTTTATGGAGCAAGTCAATACTCCTGGCAGGTTACTTACGAGGTCAGAATTGACTTTACGCCGAGAAACTCTTTCCATATGTAGCATGTGAAACATAAAGCTCCACATACAGACAGAGAGCGCCAGATGGAGAAAGAGAATAGAGGGAAAGAGAGAGGGAAAGGCAATCATGTCTTTAGAGGAGGACAATAGAGTCTGTTCACCTGGTCTAGTTTGCTGACCCTAGCAGAGATCTTAAGATCTCTCTCTCTCCTCTCTCTCTCTCTCTCTCTCTCTCTCTCTCTCTCTCTCTCTCTCTCTCTCTCTCTCTCTCTCTCTCTCTCTCTCTCTCTCTCTCTCTCCGTCTCTCTCTCCCTCTCTCTCTCTCTCCGTCTCTCTCTCCGTCTCTCTCTCCGTCTCTCTCTCTGTCTCTCTCTCTGTCTCTCTCTCTGTCTCTCTCTCTGTCTCTCTCTCTCTCTCTCTCTCTCTCTGTCTCTCTCTCTGTCTCTGTCTCTCTCTCTCTCTCTCTCTCCCCCCACCCCACTCCACTCCTCAGTAGTCTTAATGTACTGTAGTAAGTGATACAGGGGGTCGGAGGGGAGTGGGCCTCCTGAGGTTACCCAGCCTCTTGTTCTGAAGCAGGGCCATAGCAGAGAGGAGGAAGCTTACCCCTGGGAACTGGAAGAGAGGGAAACAGAGACGGTGTGAAAAGGGAGAGGGGGAAGTAGAGGGGAAGTAATGTCGAAGGGAAAGAAGTGGTTGGGCTCTCCTCCATATCAGATCTGCATTCTGTTGTTTTATCTTTTACTTCAATAAAAGCTGATAGATCCCCCCCAGGGGAAATTAAGTCATAGTGCAGCCTTCATTCCAACGGCTGAAAAGCAAATGTTGGCGGTCGGCGGTATGCTAACCCAATGTTCCATTTTATACCTTTAAGGAATAAAGTAGGACAGTAACACGAGGTACTGGGGACCTTCCAGTGGAGCCACACAGATATACAGTACTGATGCAGTACTGTGGTAATACTATTAGCTATACACAGAACTGCCGCAGTTGTTGACTCTCGAACTGATTCTCTGACTGAGAGTGAGGAACAGTTGTTGACTCCCACTTCCACCACTCAGACATGGGCAGTACAGGAGAATCATGACTAAATCTAAAAGACTGGCCAATAGTTTCTACCCCCAGACCATCAGTCTGCTGAATAGACACCACTAGTCAGCTGGTTCTACCCCGCAGACCATCAGTCTGCTGAATAGACACCACTAGTCAGCTGGTTCTACCCCCCAGACCATCAGTCTGCTGAATAGACACCACTAGTCAGCTGGTTCTACCCCCAGACCATCAGTCTGCTGAATAGACACCACTAGTCAGCTGGTTCTACCCCCAGACCATCAGTCTGCTGAATAGACACCACTAGTCAGCTGGTTCTACCCCCCAGACCATCAGTCTGCTGAATAGACACCACTAGTCAGCTGGTTCTACCCCCAGACCATCAGTCTGCTGAATAGACACCACTAGTCAGCTGGTTCTACCCCCAGACCATCAGTCTGCTGAATAGACACCACTAGTCAGCTGGTTCTACCCCCCAGACCATCAGTCTGCTGAATAGACACCACTAGTCAGCTGGTTCTACCCCCAGACCATCAGTCTGCTGAATAGACACCACTAGTCAGCTGGTTCTACCCCCAGACCATCAGTCTGCTGAATAGACACCACTAGTCAGCTGGTTCTACCCCCAGACCATCAGTCTGCTGAATAGGCACCACTAGTCAGCTGGTTCTACCCCCCAGACCATCAGTCTGCTGAATAGGCACCACTAGTCAGCTGGTTCTACCCCCCAGACCATCAGTCTGCTGAATAGGCACCACTAGTCAGCTGGTTCTACCCCCCAGACCATCAGTCTGCTGAATAGGCACCACTAGTCAGCTGGTTCTACCCCCCAGACCATCAGTCTGCTGAATAGGCACCACTAGTCAGCTGGTTCTACCCCCCAGACCATCAGTCTGCTGAATAGACACCACTAGTCAGCTGGTTCTACCCCCCCAGACCATCAGTCTGCTGAATAGACACCACTAGTCATCTGGTTCTACCCCCCAGACCATCAATCTGCTGAATAGACACCACTAGTCAGCTGGTTCTACCCCCAGACCATCAGTCTGCTGAATAGACACCACTAGTCAGCTGGTTCTACCCCCAGACCATCAGTCTGCTGAATAGACACCACTAGTCAGCTGGTTCTACCCCCCAGACCATCAGTCTGCTGAATAGACACCACTAGTCAGCTGGTTCTACCCCCCAGACCATCAGTCTGCTGAATAGACACCACTAGTCAGCTGGTTCTACCCCCAGACCATCAGGCTGCTGAATAGGCCCAAACCAGATGGGATGGCGTGTCGCTGCAGAATGCTGTGGTAGCCATGCTGGTTAAGTGTGCCTTGAATTCTAAATAAATAACAGACAGTGTCACCAGCAAAGCACCCCCACACCATAACACCACCTCCTCCATGCTTTTACGGTGGGAAATACACATGCAGAGATCATCCGTTCACCCACAGATCACGGCTGGGTCTTCCTCTGTAATCCGTAATGTGGGAGTCTGTGTAATACTGTCTGGAAGAGAGTCATCGTTGGGCAGATCACGGCTGGGTCTTCCTCTGTAATCCGTAATGTGGGAGTCTGTGTAATACTGTCAGGTAGAGAGGCATCGTTGGGCAGATCACGGCTGGGTCTTCCTTTGTAATCCGTAATGTGGGAGTCTGTGTAATACTGTCTGGTAGAGAGGCATCGTTGGGCAGATCACGGCTGGGTCTTCCTTTGTAATCCGTAATGTGGGAGTCTGTGTAATACTGTCTGGTAGGGAGGCATCGTTGGGCAGATCACGGCTGGGTCTTCCTCTGTAATCCGTAATGTGGGAGTCTGTGTAATACTGTCTGGTAGAGAGGCATCGTTGGGCAGATCACGGCTGGGTCTTCCTCTGTAATCCGTAATGTGGGAGTCTGTGTAATACTGTCTGGTAGAGAGGCATCGTTGGGCAGATCACGGCTGGGTCTTCCTTTGTAATCCGTAATGTGGGAGTCTGTGTAATACTGTCTGGTAGAGAGGCATCGTTGGGCAGATCACGGCTGGGTCTTCCTCTGTAATCCGTAATGTGGGAGTCTGTGTAATACTGTCTGGTAGAGAGGCATCGTTGGGCAGATCACGGCTGGGTCTTCCTTTGTAATCCGTAATGTGGGAGTCTGTGTAATACTGTCTGGTAGAGAGGCATCGTTGGGCAGATCACGGCTGGGTCTTCCTTTGTAATCCGTAATGTGGGAGTCTGTGTAATACTGTCTGGTAGAGAGGCATCGTTGGGCAGATCACGGCTGGGTCTTCCTCTGTAATCCGTAATGTGGGAGTCTGTGTAATACTGTCTGGTAGAGAGGCATCGTTGGGCAGATCACGGCTGGGTCTTCCTTTGTAATCCGTAATGTGGGAGTCTGTGTAATACTGTCTGGAAGAGAGGCATCGTTGGGCAGATCACGGCTGGGTCTTCCTTTGTAATCCGTAATGTGGGAGTCTGTGTAATACTGTCTGGAAGAGAGGCATCGTTGGGCAGATCACGGCTGGGTCTTCCTCTGTAATCCGTAATGGACTGTAGCCCTGCCACATGCAGCGGGCGTCAGAGCCTGTGGAATATGATTCCACCTTATTCCTATATTGTCCTTTTGCTCGTTTGATGACTTTGCAGAGGTCATAGCGGGACTTGTTCCTGTCCTCAGACGTAGCCTCGGGGTTGTGTGCGGTAGCCCTGCTCTTTAGTTTAGCGCCAACCTCTGTTTGGTCATAATGTAGTCCTACATTCCGTGGTCAAGTAGGCTAGTGTGGCTGTTTGATCATAATGTCGGCCTACATTCCGTGGTCAAGTAGGCTAGCGTGGCTGTTTGATCATAATGTAGTCCTACATTCCGTGGTCAAGTAGGCTAGTGTGGCTGTTTGATCATAATGTAGGCCTACATTCCGTGATCAAGTAGGCTAGCGTGGCTGTTTGATCATAATGTCGGCCTACATTCCGTGGTCAAGTAGGCTAGCGTGGCTGTTTGATCATAATGTAGTCCTACATTCCGTGGTCAAGTAGGCTAGCGTGGCTGTTTGATCATAATGTAGTTCTACATTCCGTGGTCAAGTAGGCTAGCGTGGCTGTTTGATCATAATGTAGTCCTACATTCCGTGGTCAAGTAGGCTAGCGTGGCTGTTTGATCATAATGTAGTCCTACATTCCGTGGTCAAGTAGGCTAGCGTGGCTGTTTGGTCATAATGTAGTCCTACATTCCGTGGTCAAGTAGGCTAGCGTGGCTGTTTGATCATAATGTCGGCCTACATTCCGTGGTCAAGTAGGCTAGCGTGGCTGTTTGATCATAATGTCGGCCTACATTCCGTGGTCAAGTAGGCTAGCGCGGCTGTTTGATCATAATGTAGTCCTACATTCCGTGGTCAAGTAGGCTAGTGTGGCTGTTTGATCATAATGTAGGACCAACATTCCGTGTGACTTTTGGGAAAAACATGCAGGGCTTGACATGAACCTGTTTATCCACTTATCCTTCAGACAAGGAGGGGACTGAAAATGTTGTGTTGTTTGAAGCAATAAACCACTTTACAAAATAAAGTTCATTATTATTCCCATAGCATTATTATAGAGAATCAGACACATTATGCTACCCTCTGTCTATTGGCTACAGTACTTAGCTTATTCGAGCCTGTCTCAAAATACAACACTGCCCCTTTAAGACAGAAAAAATGCTCTTTACCCTGACTCGCTTTTCAAAGATGGCTGGAAACGCACACGTTTTGTGCTCTTGCAGGAAGCAACCGCTCCCCCATTGATGACTAGAAAATTGCTATAACTGGGCTAATAACTCACTCACTAGCAAACAATATGATGGAATGTGAACACCTGGCTACATGCAGCTCTCACTTCGATCGCAAAACAAGCGTGTCTACTCACGGAATGGCACAGATCCATATGTGGCAATGGTCTATTTGCATATAGGGACACTGCAGCTCTGATTGGTGATGCTGCACCGGTTTGTAGGGTACGGGCTGAGTGATGCCTGTCAATGCAATAGAATCCTACAAGAACATCTCTTGCATAGTTAGTTTCGCATACTAAATCTTCCTAATGTTTTGTCCACTCAGTGTGTTAGTGTGTATTCTATAGGTGGGTTAGTGTGTATTCTATAGGTGTGTTTACAGGTGTGTTAGTGTGTATTCTATAGGTGTGTTACCAGGTGTGTTAGTGTGTATTCTATAGGTGTGTTACCAGGTGTGTTAGTGTGTATTCTATAGGTGTGTTACCAGGTGTGTTAGTGTGTATTCTATAGGTGTGTTACCAGGTGTGTTAGTGTGTATTCTATAGGTGTGTTACCAGGTGTGTTAGTGTGTATTCTATACGTGTGTTTACAGGTGTGTATCTGTGTATTCTATAGGTGTGTTTACAGGTGTGTTAGTGTGTATTCTATAGGTGTGTTACCAGGTGTGTTAGTGTGTATTCTATAGGTGTGTTTACAGGTGTGTTAGTGTGTATTCTATAGGTGTGTTACCAGGTGTGTTAGTGTGTATTCTATAGGTGTGTTACCAGGTGTGTTAGTGTGTATTCTATATGTGTTTTACCAGGTGTGTTAGTGTGTATTCTATAGGTGTGTTACCAGGTGTGTTAGTGTGTATTCTATAGGTGTGTTACCAGGTGTGTTAGTGTGTATTCTATACGTGTGTTTACAGGTGTGTATCTGTGTATTCTATAGGTGTGTTTACAGGTGTGTTAGTGTGTATTCTATAGGTGTGTTTACAGGTGTGTTAGTGTGTATTCTATAGGTGTGTTACCAGGTGTGTATCTGTGTATTCTATAGGTGTGTTACCAGGTGTGTTAGTGTGTATTCCTTAGGTGTGTTACCAGGTGTGTTAGTGTGTATTCTATAGGTGTGTTTACAGGTGTGTTAGTGTGTATTCTATAGGTGTGTTTACAGGTGTGTTAGTGTGTATTCTATAGGTGTGTTTACAGGTGTGTTAGTGTGTATTCTATAGGTGTGTTTACAGGTGTGTTAGTGTGTATTCTATAGGTGTGTTTACAGGTGTGTTAGTGTGTATTCTATAGGTGTGTTTACAGGTGTGTATCTGTGTATTCTATAGGTGTGTTTACAGGTGTGTATCTGTGTATTCTATAGGTGTGTTTACAGGTGTGTTAGTGTGTATTCTATAGGTGTGTGTATCTGTGTATTCTATAGGTGTGTTTACAGGTGTGTTAGTGTGTATTCTATAGGTGTGTTTACAGGTGTGTTAGTGTGTATTCTATAGGTGTGTTTACAGGTGTGTATCTGTGTATTCTATAGGTGTGTTACCAGGTGTGTTAGTGTGTATTCTATAGGTGTGTTTACAGGTGTGTATCTGTGTATTCTATAGGTGTGTTTACAGGTGTGTATCTGTGTATTCTATAGGTGTGTTTACAGGTGTGTTAGTGTGTATTCTATAGGTGTGTGTATCTGTGTATTCTATAGGTGTGTTTACAGGTGTGTTAGTGTGTATTCTATAGGTGTGTTTACAGGTGTGTTAGTGTGTATTCTATAGGTGTGTTTACAGGTGTGTATCTGTGTATTCTATAGGTGTGTTACCAGGTGTGTTAGTGTGTATTCTATAGGTGTGTTTACAGGTGTGTTAGTGTGTATTCTATAGGTGTGTTACCAGGTGTGTTAGTGTGTATTCTATAGGTGTGTTACCAGGTGTGTTAGTGTGTATTCTATACGTGTGTTACCAGGTGTGTTAGTGTGTATTCTATACGTGTGTTTACAGGTGTGTATCTGTGTATTCTATAGGTGTGTTTACAGGTGTGTTAGTGTGTATTCTATAGGTGTGTTTACAGGTGTGTATCTGTGTATTCTATAGGTGTGTTACCAGGTGTGTATCTGTGTATTCTATAGGTGTGTTACCAGGTGTGTTAGTGTGTATTCTATAGGTGTGTTACCAGGTGTGTTAGTGTGTATTCTATAGGTGTGTTTACAGGTGTGTTATTTGTGTGTATTCTATAGGTGTGTTTACAGGTGTGTTAGTGTGTATTCTATAGGTGTGTTTACAGGTGTGTTAGTGTGTATTCTATAGGTGTGTTTACAGGTGTGTTAGTGTGTATTCTATAGGTGTGTGTATCTGTGTATTCTATAGGTGTGTTTACAGGTGTGTTAGTGTGTATTCTATAGGTGTGTTTGCAGGTGTGTATCTGTGTATTCTATAGGTGTGTTACCAGGTGTGTATCTGTGTATTCTATAGGTGTGTTACCAGGTGTGTATCTGTGTATTCTATAGGTGTGTTACCAGGTGTGTTAGTGTGTATTCTATAGGTGTGTTACCAGGTGTGTTAGTGTGTATTCTATAGGTGTGTTTACAGGTGTGTTAGTGTGTATTCTATAGGTGTGTTTACAGGTGTGTATCTGTGTATTCTATAGGTGTGTTTACAGGTGTGTATCTGTGTATTCTATAGGTGTGTTTACAGGTGTGTTAGTGTGTATTCTATAGGTGTGTGTATCTGTGTATTCTATAGGTGTGTTTACAGGTGTGTTAGTGTGTATTCTATAGGTGTGTTTACAGGTGTGTTAGTGTGTATTCTATAGGTGTGTTTACAGGTGTGTTAGTGTGTATTCTATAGGTGTGTACAGGTGTGTATCTGTGTATTCTATAGGTGTGTTTACAGGTGTGTATCTGTGTATTCTATAGGTGTGTTTACAGGTGTGTATCTGTGTATTCTATAGGTGTGTTTACAGGTGGGTACTATAGGTGTGTGTATCTGTGTATTCTATAGGTGTGTTACCAGGTGTGTATCTGTGTATTCTATAGGTGTGTTACCAGGTGTGTTAGTGTGTATTCTATAGGTGTGTTACCAGGTGTGTTAGTGTGTATTCTATAGGTGTGTTTACAGGTGTGTTAGTGTGTATTCTATAGGTGTGTTTACAGGTGTGTATCTGTGTATTCTATAGGTGTGTTTACAGGTGTGTATCTGTGTATTCTATAGGTGTGTTTACAGGTGTGTTAGTGTGTATTCTATAGGTGTGTGTATCTGTGTATTCTATAGGTGTGTTTACAGGTGTGTTAGTGTGTATTCTATAGGTGTGTTTACAGGTGTGTTAGTGTGTATTCTATAGGTGTGTTTACAGGTGTGTTAGTGTGTATTCTATAGGTGTGTTTACAGGTGTGTTAGTGTGTATTCTATAGGTGTGTTTACAGGTGTCTTAGTGTGTATTCTATACGTGTGTTTACAGGTGTGTATCTGTGTATTCTATAGGTGTGTTTACAGGTGTGTTAGTGTGTATTCTATACGTGTGTTTACAGGTGTGTATCTGTGTATTCTATACGTGTGTTTACAGGTGTGTTAGTGTGTATTCTATACGTGTGTTTACAGGTGTGTTAGTGTGTATTCTATAGGTGTGTTTACAGGTGTGTATCTGTGTATTCTATAGGTGTGTTACCAGGTGTGTTAGTGTGTATTCTATAGGTGTGTTTACAGGTGTGTATCTGTGTATTCTATAGGTGTGTTTACAGGTGTGTATCTGTGTATTCTATAGGTGTGTTTACAGGTGTGTTAGTGTGTATTCTATAGGTGTGTTACCAGGTGTGTTAGTGTGTATTCTATAGGTGTGTTTACAGGTGTGTTAGTGTGTATTCTATAGGTGTGTTTACAGGTGTGTATCTGTGTATTCTATAGGTGTGTTTACAGGTGTGTTAGTGTGTATTCTATAGGTGTGTTTACAGGTGTGTATCTGTGTATTCTATAGGTGTGTTACCAGGTGTGTTAGTGTGTATTCTATAGGTGTGTTTACAGGTGTGTTAGTGTGTATTCTATAGGTGTGTTTACAGGTGTGTTAGTGTGTATTCTATAGGTGTGTTTACAGGTGTGTATCTGTGTATTCTATAGGTGTGTTTACAGGTGTGTATCTGTGTATTCTATAGGTGTGTTTACAGGTGTGTTAGTGTGTATTCTATAGGTGTGTTTACAGGTGTGTATCTATGTATTCTATAGGTGTGTTTACAGAGGACGCCATCACAGACCAGCTAGGCCTTCCTTCCTTTCTTCCATTACTCTATTGTTCAAGTCTGTAACCCACTGTGGGTTAGTCTCTAATAAACATTTCCATGCTTTCTATAATAGCTGCCATAAAACAGAGAAACTCCCACCATACGGTTCAAATGAAAACATGTGTAAAACACAGTAACCACAGCCCTAACCCTACCTCTAACCACAGCTCTGTAACAGCATCTCATCTGGACCTATTAGTATGAGGTCTGCAGTCTGTCACGATAACCACAGCTCTGTAGCAACATCAATCAATCAAATGTATTTATTAAGCCCTTTTTACATCAGCGGATGTCACAAAGTGCTATACAGAAACCCAGCCTAAAACCCCAAACAGCAGCAATGCAGATGTAGAAGCACGGTGGCTAGGGAAAACTCCCTAGAAAGGCAGAAACCTAGGAAGAAACCTAGAGAGGAACCAGGCTCTGAGGGGTGGCCAGTCCCCTTCTGGCTGTGCCGGGTGGAGATTATAACAGTACATGGCCATTAAGGCCAGATTATTCTTCAAGACGTTCAAACGTTCATAGATGACCAGCAGGGTCAAATAATCACAGTGGTTGTAGAGGTTGCAACAGGTCAGTACCTTAGGAGTAAATGTCAGTTGGCTTTTCATAGCCAAGCATTCAGAGGTCGAGACAGCAGGTGCGGTAGAGAGAGAGAGCTGAAAACAGCAGGTCTGGGACAAGGTAGCACGTCCGGTGAACAGGTCAGGGTTCCATAGCTACAGGCAGAAGAGTGGAAACTGGAGCAGCAGCACGACCAGGTGGACTGGGGACACCCAGGAGTCATCAGGCCAGGTAGTCCTGAGGCATGGTCCTAGGGCTCAGGTCCTCCGGGAGGGGAGGGAGAGAGGACCAGGTGGACTGGGGACAGCCAGGAGTCATCAGGCCAGGTAGTCCTGAGGCATGGTCCTAGGGCTCAGGTCCTCCGGGATAGGAGGGAGAGGACTGGGGACAGCCAGGAGTCATCAGGCCAGGTAGTCCTGACGCATGGTCCTAGGGCTCAGGTCCTCCGGGATAGGAGGGAGAGGACTGGGGACAGCCAGGAGTCATCGGGCCAGGTAGTCCTGAGGCATGGTCCTAGGGCTCAGGTCCTCCGGGATAGGAGGGAGAGGACTGGGGACAGCCAGGAGTCATCAGGCCAGGTAGTCCTGAGGCATGGTCCTAGGGCTCAGGTCCTCTGGGAGGGGAGGGAGAGAGGGAGGGAGGGAGAGAGAATTAGAGGGAGCATACTTAAATTCACACAGGATACCGCATAAGACAGGAGAATAACACCAGATATATCAGACTGACTCTAGCCCCCCGGCACATAGACTATTGCAGCATAGATACTGGAGGCTGAGACTGGGGGGGTTGGGAGACACTGTGGCCCCGTCCGACGATACCCCCGGACAGGGCCAACCAGGCAGGATATAACCCCACCCACTTTGCCAAAGCACAGCCCCCACACCACCAGAGGGATATCAACAGACCACCAACCTACTACCCTGAGACAAGGCTGAGTATAGCCCACGAAGATCTCCTCCACCGCACGAGCCCGAGGGGGCGCAAAACCGGACTGGAAGATCACGTCACTGACTCAACCCACTCAAGTGATGCACCCCTCCTAGGGACGGCATGGAAGAGCACTAGTAAGCCAGTGACTCAGCCCCCGTAATAGGGTCAGAGGCAGAGAATCCCAGTGGAGAGAGGGGAGCCGGCCAGGCAGAGACAGCAAGGGCGGTTTGTTGCTCCAGTGCTTTGCCATTCACCTTCGCACCCCTGGGCCAAACTACACTCAATCATAGGACCTACTGAAGAGATAAGTCTTCAGTAAAGACTTAAAGGTCGAGACCGAGTCAGCGTCTCTCACATGGATAGACAGACCATTCCATAAAAATTGAGCTCTATAGGAGAAAGCCCTGCCTCCAGCTGTTTGCTTAGAATTTCTAGGGAGGAGGAGAGAAGGAGGAGGAGAGAGGAAGGAGATAGGGAGGGGGAGGAAAGGGGGAGGAGAGAGGAAGGACATAGGGAGGGGGAGGAGAGAGGAAGGAGATAGGGAGGGGGAGGAAAGGAGGAGGAGAGGAAGGAGATAGGGATGGGGAGGAAAGGGGGAGGAGAGAGGAAGGAGATAGGGAGGGGGAGGAAAGGAGGAGGAGAGGAAGGAGATAGGGATGGGGAGGAAAGGGGGAGGAGAGAGGAAGGAGATAGGGAGGGGGGAGGAAAGGAGGAGGAGAGGAAGGAGATAGGGATGGGGAGGAAAGGGGGAGGAGAGAGGAAGGAGATAGGGAGGGGGAGGAGAGAGGAAGGAGATAGGGAGGGGGAGGAGAGAGGAAGGAGATAGGGAGGGGGAGGAAAGGAGGAGGAGAGGAATGAGATAGGGAGGGGGAGGAAAGGGGGAGGAGAGAGGAAGGACATAGGGAGGGGGAGGAGAGAGGAAGGAGATAGGGAGGGGGAGGAGAGAGGAAGGAGATAGGGAGGGGGAGGAGAGAGGAAGGAGATAGGGAGGAGGAGAGAGGAAGGAGATAGGGAGGAGGAGAGAGGAAGGAGATAGGGAGGGGGAGGAAAGGGGAGGAGAGAGGAAGGAGATAGGGAGGGGGAGGAAAGGGGAGGAGAGAGGAAGGACATAGGGAGGAAAGGAGGAGGAGAGAGGAAGGAGATAGGGAGGGGGAGGAAAGGAGGAGGAGAGAGGAAGGAGATAGGGAGGGGGAGGAAAGGGGGAGGAGAGAGGAAGGAGATAGGGAGGAAAGGAGGAGGAGAGAGGAAGGAGATAGGGAGGGGGAGGAAAGGAGGAGGAGAGAGGAAGGAGATAGGGAGGGGGAGTAAAGGAGGAGGAGAGAGGAAGGAGATAGGAAGGGGGAGGAGAGAGGAAGGACATAGGGAGGGGGAGGAGAGAGGAAGGAGATAGGGAGGGGGAGGAAAGGAGGAGGAGAGGAAGGAGATAGGGAGGGGGAGGAAAGGGGAGGAGAGAGGAAGGAGATACCAACTGTTTTACAGGCTCCTAACCAACTGTGCTATTTTGTTAGTTTTTTCGCGATGTTTGTAACTATATATTTGTATATATTATTTTCTGTAACTACTACATTTGCCCATCTCATTGATATCAAATTATTAGAGATACACATTGTTTCCACAGCCACCATGCGTCATGAGCGTAATGGTCATGTGAGGTGAAATGTGTATATTTTGGGATGTGAGCACTCAGTTTGTTTGTTTGACCTGACAAAGATCAGTTTCGGTTGGAAACGTTGTCAATAAAGCTGTGAATTGGGAGCTTTAATGGTGTGCGGTCCTTCTGGTTCTATACTAGAACACCGAAACGTACCATTGATTTGTCAGAGGACAAACCATCCACAGAGACTAACTGATATCTTTCCGAAAGATAAGATCTAAACCAGGCAAGAACTTGTCCGTGTCGACCCATTTAGGGTTTCCAATCTCTCCAAAAGAATGTGGTGATCGATGGTGTAGAAAGCGGCACTAAGGTCTATGAGCACGAGAATAGATGCAGAGACTATTGTTTTTTTTTTTTTTTTTCAGGTCAAGGTTTGGCTTTTTCAGGAGAGGCTTTATTACTGCCAGGTTTAGTGAGTTTGGTTCACATCCAGAGGATAGGTCCGTTTATTATGTTCAACATAGGAGGGCCAAGACCAGGAAGTAGCTCTTTCAGTAGTTTAGTTGGAATAGGGTCCAGTATGCAGCTTTAGAGGCCATTACTATTTTCGTGAATGTTTCGAGAGATACAGGATTAAAAAAAACTTGAATGTTTCCATTGTCAAGAGGTCCTGGCAGTTCTGTACAGACTCAGGACAACTGAGTTTTGGAGAAATATCCATATTCAAGGAGGAATCCGTCATTTGTTTTCTAATGATCATGATCTTTTCGTCGAAGAAGTTACTGAATTAATCACTGCTGAAGTGAAGGCCAACCTCACTTGGGGAATGTTGCTTTTTAGTTAGCTTTGCGACAGTATAAAAAATGGATTTGGTCACTCAGGTTGGAAAATATGCTGATAGGGCAGCAGTGATGGCTTTTCGATATTGCACAGTGCTGTCTTTCCAAGCTAGTCGGAAGAATTCAAATTTGGTGGTGCGCCATTTCCGTTCCACTTTTCTGGAAGCTTGCTTCAGGGCTCGGATATTTTCTTATGACACATTGTTTTCATTTTTAGGGGTGCGACTGCATCTAGGGTATTACGCAAGGTTAACTTTAGATCCTCGGTTTGGTGGTTAACTGATTTGTGTACTCTGACATCCTTGGGTAGGTGGAAGGGCATCAAGGAATCTTTGGGTTGTCTGAGAATTTATAGCGCGGCTTATGATGATTGGGGTCTGAGCAAATTATTTTTTGCGATTGCAAACGTAATAAGATGGTGGTCCGATAGTCCAGAATTATGAGGAAAAACATTTAGATCCACAATATCTATTCCACGGGACAAAACTAGATCCAGGGTATGAATGATTGTGGCAGATCGAGGTACAGACACGGTCTCAATGGGGAAAGCTGAGCTGACTACACTGACTGTGCTAGTGGCAGACTCCAGTAAGCTGGGAGGCTGGCTAACAGCCTGCTGCCTGGCCTGCACTCTGTCTCATTGTGATTCCGTTTGGGCCTGCCGATGAAACTGACTAGACATCTGATCCAGACAGCAGTGAGTAGTTCTTTCTCGCCTCCCCCTTGCCTCCCCTCCCTCTCTCCTTCCTCTCTCCCCCTCCCTCTCTCCGTCCTCTCTCCTCCTCCCTCTCGCCTCCATCCTCGCGCCCCCTCCCTCTCTCCTCCTCCCTCTCTCCTTCCTCTCACCTCCTCCCTCTCTCCCCCTCCCTCTCTGTCCTCTCTCCTCCTCCCTCTCTCCCCCTCCCTCTCTCTTTCCTCTCTCCCCCTCCCTCTCTCTGTCCTCTCTCCCCCTCCCTCTCTCCCCCTCCCTCTCTCTTTCCTCTCTCCCCCTCCCTCCTTCCACACACACATACTGGCTGTCTGCTACCTGACCACACATACTGGCTGTCTGCTACCTGAACACACACACTGGCTGCCTGCTACCTGAACACACACACTGGCTGTCTGCTACCTGACCACACATACTGGCTGTCTGCTACCTGAACACACACACTGGCTGCCTGCTACCTGAACACACACACTGGCTGTCTGCTACCTGAACACACATACTGGCTGCCTGCTACCTGAACACACATACTGGCTGTCTGCTACCTGAACACACATACTGGCTGCCTGCTAACCTGAACACACACACTGGCTGCCTGCTACCTGAACACACATACTGGCTGCCTGCTACCTGAACACACATACTGGCTGTCTGCTACCTGAACACACACACTGGCTGCCTGCTACCTGAACACACATACTGGCTGCCTGCTACCTGAACACACATACTGGCTGTCTGCTACCTGAACACACATACTGGCTGCCTGCTACCTGAACACACATACTGGCTGTCTGCTACCTGAACACACATACTGGCTGCCTGCTACCTGAACACACATACTGGCTGTCTGCTACCTGAACACACACACTGGCTGTCTGCTACCTGAACACACACACTGGCTGTCTGCTACCTGAACACACATACTGGCTGCCTGAACACACATACTGGCTGCCTGAACACACATACTGGCTGCCTGCTACCTGAACACACATACTGGCTGTCTGCTACCTGAACACACATACTGGCTGTCTGCTACCTGAACACACATACTGGCTGCCTGCTACCTGAACACAGGTCGTAATTCGGTAACAATGTCAACAACGTTACCTGGATTACAATGTTAGTTATCCTGTCATTGACTCCCACCTGACCTGCTCAGCTAATCAGATGGTTCTAAAACACACCTCATGTGTTTCTGTGTCTGTTCAGACCCCAGAGATGTAGAACTATATGGAGGGAACCATACAGTCTCTCCCTGCAGGGTTTAAAGCTCTTTGACAGACGGCCAGTTAGACTAGTTGGTTTAAAACAACATCACCTGGCTGCTGGAAAGACTTTCTGCTGGAGAGGAGAGGAGAGGAGAGGAGAGGAGAGGAGAGGAGAGGAGAGGAGAGGAGAGATCAATATCTTTGTGGTGTGGAGAGGAGAGGAGAGGAGAGGAGAGGAGAGATCAATATCTTTGTGGTGAGGAGAGGAGAGGAGAGGAGAGGAGAGGAGAGGAGAGGAGAGGAGAGGAGAGGAGAGATCAATATCTTTGTGGTGTGGAGAGGAGAGGAGAGGAGAGGAGAGATATCTTTGTGGTGTGGAGAGGAGAGGAGAGGAGAGATCAATATCTTTGTGGTGTGGAGAGGAGAGGAGAGGAGAGATCAATATCTTTGTGGTGTGGAGAGGAGAGGAGAGGAGAGATCAATATCTTTGTGGTGTGGAGATGTTTGTTGACACAGTTTCCAGGCTGTCAGCACACAGACACACAGAGTACTGGGGATGGGAGAACACCACAGTAGACAGACAGTGGTAAGACACGATATGCTCTACCAGCAGAGATACTGTATGTCTGAGCTAAACCACATCAACAACAGGAGGGAAGCTTTTAAAAACACCAGCTGCTTAATAGCATCCCAGAAGGCATGAATCATTGAGTCACTGTTAGTTTTACACATCAGACATGACTCTGCCGTTGTGCTGTAGAATCTATGAATTTTGTCTCTTGTATAACATTAGTTTATAAGCGTAAATGGTCATTCACTGTAATTCCATTAGTTATGTTAACGCTCCGTCATCTTGTGATAATATCAGTTCTTTTTAAGTCTTGGTTCCAATAGTATATATTTTTTTTCTAAGAGGTTGTCAGTTGGATCGGCTCTCTGCAAGGATTTTGTATATCTTACCTGTCATAATAATAATAATAATCATAATATGCCATTTAGCAAACGCTTTTATCCAAAGCGACTTACAGTCATGTGCGCATAAATTTTTACGTATGGGTGGTCCCGGGGATCGAACCCACTACCCTGGCGTTCCAAGCGCAGTGCTCTACCAGTTGAGCTACAGAGGACTCGCTCATATGAGTATTGCTTTCTGACTCAAATAGAATCCCCTCAACATTGCTGATGTCCAAAAGATTTCAGATCGTAATTTCGTGATATAAACTAAAAATGATGGGTGGAGGTAGAAAGTTGGCTGTCAGAAGTTTACTTTTAATCCGTCTATCAGCATATTTCAAGACATGGCATTTGGGGGTGCGCTGAGATACCCAATGGGTTGGATGATACTTTTCTCGTCAATCATTTTGAAAAAACGTTTTCTTAAAAATGGGAAATAAAATGACTCTCCATCGTTAAGACAGTGGATTAATCAAATGACCCTCCGTCATTAAGACAGTGGATTAATCAAATGACCCTCCATCGTTTAGACACTGGATGAATCAAATGACCCTCCATCGTTTAGACACTGGATGAATCAAATGACCCTCCATCGTTAAGACAGTGGATGAATCAAATGACCCTCCATCGTTTAGACAGTGGATGAATCAAATGACCCTCCATCGTTAAGACAGTGGATGAATCAAATGACCCTCCGTCGTTAAGACAGTGGATGAATCAAATGACCCTCCGTCGTTTAGACAGTGGATGAATCAAATGACCCTCCGTCGTTAAGACAGTGGATGAATCAAATGACCCTCCGTCGTTTAGACAGTGGATGAATCAAATGACCCTCCATCGTTTAGACAGTGGATGAATCAAATGACCCTCCGTCGTTAAGACAGTGGATGAATCAAATGACCCTCCGTCGTTTAGACAGTGGATGAATCAAATGACCCTCCATCGTTTAGACAGTGGATGAATCAAATGACCCTCCATCATTTAGACAGTGGATGAATCAAATGACCCTCCGTCGTTAAGACAGTGGATGAATCAAATGCATTATTATCTAAATATTGAACAAAATTGGGCTAGAAATAGTACAAATTGAAGCCATATGGCAGGGGTACTCAAGGACTATTTGTCCGTCACACAAATTTCCTAGGTGGCAAAGGTCCGGATGGATGTAGTTTATCAGCATAGTGACAAACCCCCACCTAGCAACCCCATGTGACCCCAAACTGTTCAAACCCCTCTTGTTGGAGGAGAGAAAATGTTGCGATTTTAAAGCTAAGATTCCCGCAATTCTAAGCATTCTTCATGTCTTATGTGTGTTTGTATGATACCAGGGGTCGAAGGCCGGCTGAGTAAAAAAAAAAACGCGGTCCACCAGTTGAGTATGGCATAAAATATTACAAGCACCCCATAATGACAAAGCAAAATTTATTAAAACGAAAAAAACAGAAATATCACATTTACGTAAGTATTCAAACCCTTTACTCAGTACTTTGTTTAAGCACCTTTGGCAGCAATTACGGCCTCGAGTCTTCTTGGATATGACTCTACAATCTTGGCACACCTGTATTTGGGGAGTTTCTCCCATTCTTCTCTGCAGATCCTCTCAAGCTCTGTCAGGTTGGATGGGGAGCGTCGCTGCACAGCTATTTTCAGGTCTCTCCAGAGATGTTCAGTCGGGTTCAAGTCCGGGTTCTGGCTGGGCCACTCAAGGACATTCAGAGACTTGTCCTGAAGCCACTCATGCATTGTCTTGGCTGTGTGCTTAGGGTCGTTGTCCTGTTGGAAGGTTTTCATCAAGAATCTCTCTGTACTTTCCTCCGGTCATCTTTGCCTCGATCCTGACTAGTCTCCCAGTCCCTGCCGCTGAAAAACATCCCCACAACATGATGCTGCCACCACCAAGCTTCACCGGAGGCCACTGTGTTCTTGGGATCTTAAATGCTGCAGACATTTTTTGGTACCCTTCCCCATATCTGTGCCTCGACACAATCCTGTCTCGGAGCGCTACAATTCCTTCGACCTCATGGCTTGGTTTTTACTCTGACATTCACTGTCAACTGTGGGACCTTATATGGACAGGTGTGTGCCTTTCCAAATCATGTCCAGTCAATTGAATTTACCACAGGTGGACTCCAATCAAGTTGTAGAAACATCACAAGGATGATCAATGGAAACAGGATGCACCTGAGCTCAATTTCGAGTCTCATAGCAAAGGGTCTGTTATGTGAATAAGGTATTTCAGTTTTTTTGTTTTTAATAAATTTGCAAAAATGTATAAAAACTGTTTTTGCTGTGTCATTATAGGGTATTGTGTGATATACTGTTCAAAAGTTTTAGAACTACTCATTCAAGGGTTTTTCTTTATTTGTACTATTTTCTACATTGTAGAATAATAGTGAAGACATCAAAACTATGAAATAACACATATGGAATCATGTAGTAACCAAAAAGTGTTAAACAAATGAGATTCTTCAAATAGCCACCCTTTGCTTTGATGACAGCTTTGCATTCTCTTGGCATTCTCTCAACCAGCTTCATGAGGTAGTCACCTGGAATGCATTTCAATTAACAGGTGTGCCTTGTAAAAGTTAATTTGTGGAATTTCTTTCCTTCTTAATGCGTTTGAGACAATCAGTTGTGTTGGGACAAGGTAGGGGGGTATACAGAAGATAGCCCTATTTGGTAAAAGACCAAGTCCATATTATGGCAAGAACAGCTCAAATAAGCAAAGAGAAACAACAGTCCATCATTACTTTAAGACCTGAATGTCAGTCAATACGGAAAATTTCAAGAACTTAAAATCACATTTTATTTGTCACATACACGTGTTTAGCAGATGTTAGAGCGGGTGTAGCGAAATGCTTGTGCTTCCAGCTCCGACAGTGCAGTAATATCTAACAAGTAATATCTAACAATTTCCCAACATATACCCAAAACACACAAAACTAGTAAGGAATGGGATTTAAGAATATATACATATATGGACAAGCAATGACAGAGCGGCATGGACTAAGATACAGTAGAATATTATAGAATAGAATGCAGTATATACATATGAGATGAGTAGTGCAAGATATGGAAACATTATTCAAGTGACTAGTGTTCCATTTCTTAAAGTGGCCAGTGATTTCAATAGGCAGCAGCAGCCTCTAATGTGCTAGTGATGGCTATTTAACAGTCTGATGGCCTTGAGATAGAAGCTGTTTTTCATTCTCTCGGTCCCAGCTTTGATGCACCTCTACTGACCTCGCCTTCTGGATGTTAGTGGGGTGAACAGGCCGTGGCTCGGGTGGTTGATGTCCTTGATGATCTTTTTGGCCTTCCTGTGACATCGGGTGCTGTATGTGTCTTGGAGGGCGGGTAGTTTGCCCCTGGTAATGCGTTCGGCAGACCGCACCACCCTCTGGAGAGCCCTGCGGTTGTGGGCGGTGCAGTTGCCGTACCATGCGGTGATACAGCCCGACAGGATGCTCTCAATTGTGCATCTGTAAAAGTTTGTGAGGGTTTTAGGTGCTAAGCCAAATTTCTTCAGCCTCCTGAGGTTGAAGAGGCTCTGTTGCGCCTTCTTCACCACACTGTCTGCGTGGGTGGACCATTTCAGTTTATCGGTGATGTGTACGCCAAGGAACTTGAAGCTTTTCACATTCTCCACTGCGGTCCCGTCGATGTGGATAGGGGGGTGCACCCTCTGCTGTTTCCTGAAGTCCACAATCATCTCCTTTGTTTTGTTGATGTTGATTGAGAAGTTATTTTCATGGCACCACACTCCCAGAGCCCTCACCTCCTCCCTGTAGGCGGTCTCGTCATTGTTGGTAATCAAGCCTTCTACTGTTGTGTCGTCTGCAAACTTGATGATTGAGTTGGAGGCGTGCTTGGCCACGCAGTCATGGGTGAACAGGGAGTACAGGAGGGGGCTGAGCACGCACCCTTGTGGGGCCCCAGTGTTGAGGATCAGCGAAGTGGAGATGTTGTTTCCTACCTTCACCACCTGGGGGCGGCCCTTCAGGAAGTCCAGGATCCAGTTGCACAGGGCGGGGATCAGACCCAGGGCCTCGAGCTTAATGATGAGCTTGGAGGGTACTATGGTGTTGAATGCTGAGCTATAGTCAATGAACAGCATTCTTACATAGGTATTCCTCTTGTCCAGATGGGATAGGGCAGTGTGCAGTGTGATGGCGATTGTATCGTCTGTGGATCTATTGGGGCGGTAAGCAAA
This sequence comes from Coregonus clupeaformis, assembly GCF_020615455.1. Lineage (NCBI taxonomy): Eukaryota > Metazoa > Chordata > Actinopteri > Salmoniformes > Salmonidae > Coregonus > Coregonus clupeaformis. The sequence goes on from NW_025534781.1 coordinate 51,355, forward strand.
TTGAAGTGGGTCTAGGGTGACAGGTAAGGTAGAGGTGATATGATCCTTGACTAGTCTCTCAAAGCACTTCATGATGACAGAGGTGAGTGCTACGGGGCAATAGTCATTTAGTTCAGTTACCTTTGCTTTCTTTGGTACAGGAACAATGGTGGCCATCTTGAAGCATGTGGGAACAGCAGACTGGGATAGGGAGAGATTGAATATGTTCATAAACACACCAGCCAGCTGGTCTGCACATGCTCTGAGGACACGGCTAGTGATGCCGTCTGGGCCGGCAGCCTTGCGGGGGTTAACATGCTTAAATGTCTTAATCACATCGGCCATGGAGAAGGAGAGGCCACAGTCCTTGGTAGTGGGCCTCGTCAGTGGCACTGTGTTATCCTCAAAGCGGGTGAAGAAGGTGTTTAGCTTGTCTGGAAGTGAGATGTCGGCGACGTGGCTGGTTTTCCTTTTGTAGTCCGTGATTGTCTGTAGACCCTGCCACATACGTCTCGTGTCTGAGCCGTTGAATTGCGACTCCACTTTGTCTCTATACTGATGTTTTGCCAGTTTAATTGCCTTGCGGAGTGAGTAGCTACACTGTTTGTATTCTGCCATATTCCCAGTCACCTTACCATGTTTGAATGCGGTGGTTCGCACTTTCAGATTTGCGAGAATGCTGCCATCTATCCACGGTTTCTAGTTAGGGTAGGTTTTAATAGTCACAGGGGGCACAACATCACCTATACACTTCTTGATAAACCCAGTCATTGTTTCAGTGTATATGTCTAAATTATTTCCGGAAGCTACCCGGAACATATCCCAGTCCACGTGATCAAAACAATCTTGAAGCGTGGATTCCGATTGGCCAGACCAGCGTTGAATAGTCCTTAGCACGGGTAGTTCCTGTTTGAGTTTCTGCCTATAGGAAGGGAGAAACAAAATGGAGTCGTGGTCAGATTTGCCGAAAGGAGGGCGGGGGAGGGCCTTATAACCATCCCGGAAGTTCCAATAGCAATGGTCGAGGGTCTTGGCAGTGCGAGTACAACATGGGGCGGCGCACAATTGGCCCAGCGTCATCCAAGGTAGGGGAGGGTTTGGCCGGCAGGGATGGCGTTTGCAATGCCAGGGTTGTGGGTTCGATTCCCAGTATGAAAAAAATAATGTATGCACTCACTAACTGTAAGTCGCTCTGGATAAGAGCGTCTGCTAAATGACTAAAATGTCAATGTACAACAGTCGATATGTTGATAGAACTTCGGCAGCCTAGTCCTCAAATTTGCTTTGTTAAAATCCCCGGCAACAATAAATGCAGCCTCAGGATATGTGGTTTCCAGTTTGTATAAGGTCCAGTGAAGTTCATTGAGGGCCGTCGTGGTATCGGCTTGAGGGCGGATATACACGGCCATGACTATAACCGAAGAAGATTATCTTGGGAGATATTGAACAGAAGGAACTCAAGTTCCTCTATGTTACTACAATTACACCATGAGTCATTAATCATGAAACACACACCTCCGCCCTTCTGCTTCCCGGAGAGATATTTATTCCTGTCTGCGCGATGAACTGAGAACCCATCTGGCTGGACCGATTCCGACAGAATATCCTAAGAGAGCCATGTTTCCATGAAACAGAGGATGTTACAGGCCTTGATGTCTCTCTGGAAGGAAATCCTTGCCCGTAGTTCAGAGACTGAACATTAGCGAGTAGAATACTTGGAAGAGGTGGGTGGTGTGCGTGCCTCCTAAGTCGAACCAGTAGGCCGCTCCGAGTGCCTCTCCTCCGCCGGCGATGTTTTGGGTCAGCCGCTGGAATCAGTTCAGTTGCCCTGGGGAGAGCAAACAAAGGATCTGCTTCGGGAAAGTTGTATTCCTGGTCGTAATGCTGGTGAGTTACCGCCGCTCTGATATCCAATAGTTTTTCCCGGCTGTTTGTAATGATGCCAAACACTTTCTGAGCTAATAATGTAAAAAATAATACATAAAAATAAGTTTCCTAAGAGCTAGTTGTGAGGCCGCCATCTTCGTCGGCGCAAGTGCAGTCGCAAAAACCATCAAGCGCTATGATGAAACTAGCTCTCATGAGGTCCGCCACAGGAATGGAAGACCCAGAGTTACCTCTGCTGCACAGAGTTCAAGTCACAGACACATCTCAACATCAACTGTTCAGAGGAGACTGCAAAGAAACCACCACTAAAGGACACCAATAATAAGAAGAGACTTGCTTGGTCCAAGAAACACGAGCAATGGACATTAGAACCAGTGGAAATGTGTCATTTGGTCTGGAGTCCAAATTGGAGATTTTTGGTTCCAACCGCCGTGTCTTTGTGAGACGCGGTGTGGGTGAACGGATGATCTCTGCATGTGTATTTCCCACCGTTAAGCATGGAGGAGGAGGTGTTAGGGTGTGGGGATGCTTTGCTGGTGACACTGTCTGTGATTTATTTAGAATTTAAGGCACACTTAACCAGCATGGCTACCACAGCATTCTGCTGCGATACGCCATCCCATCTGGTTTGGGGTTAATGGGACTATAATTTGTTTTTCAACAGGACAATGACCCAACACACCTCCAGGCTGTGTAAGGGCTGTTTTACCAAGAAGGAGAGTGATGGAGTGCTGCATCAGATGACCTGGCCTCCACAATCCCCCGACCTCAACCAAATTGAGATGGTTTGGGATGAGTCGGACCGCAGAGTGAAGGAAAAGCAACAACAAGTGCTCAGCATATGTGGGAACTCCTTCAAGACTGTTGGAAAAGCATTCCTCATGAAGCTGGTTGTGAGCCATAAATATATTTGGATTATTTAACACTTTTTTGGTTACTACATGATTCCATATGTGTTATGTAGAAAATAGTAAAAATAAAGAAAAACCCTTGAATGAGTAGGTGTTCTAAAACTGTTGACCGGTAGTGTATATTTTTTAAATCAATTTTAGAATAAGGCTGTAACGCAACAAAATGTGGAAAAAGTGAAGGGGTCTGAATACTTTCCGAATGCACTGTATGTTTTTGTAATTGTAACAAAATAAAAATGAAATCTTACAAAAATAATAATAAACACCAGCTGCTGTATTTTCACTTAATATGGTTCCTGTTAAGGCCTGCTAGAGCCATAACAAATATAATGGATAACATCACTAGACAAACCCAGCTGTGTCTGTTGGTAGGGTAATGTAGGATAATGTCACTAGACAAACCCAGCTGTGTCTGTTGGTAGGGTAATGTAGGATAATGTCACTAGACAAACCCAGCTGTGTCTGTTGGTAGGGTAATGTAGGATAATGTCACTAGACAAACCCAGCTGTGTCTGTTGGTAGGGTAATGTAGGATAATGTCACTAGACAAACCCAGCTGTGTCTGTTTGTAGAGTACACTCTTAGAAAAAAGGTTCCAAAAGGTTTCTTCGGCTGTCCCCATAGCAGAACACTTTTTGATTCCAGATTCCTCTGTGGAAAGGGTTCTACATCGAACCCAAAAGGGTTATACTTGGAACCCAAAAGGGTTCTACATCGAACCCAAAAGGGTTATACACGGAACCCAAAAGGGTTCTACATCGAACCCAAAAGGGTTATACTTGGAACCAAAAGGGTTTTAAAAGGAAGCTAAAAGGGTTCTTCAAAGGATTCTCCAATGGGGACAGCCGAAGAACCCCTTTGGGTTCTACATAGTACCTTTTTTTCTAAGAGTGTAATGTAGGGTAATGTAGCTCGCTGTATGGATGGATTGTAATGTAGGATAATTTAGCTAAACAAACCCAGCTGTGTCTGTTTGTAGAGTAATGTAGGATAATGTAGCTCATTGTGTGCATGGATGGTAATGTAGGATAATGTAGCCAGACAAACCCAGCTATGTCTGCTTGTAGAATAATGTAGGGAAATGTAGCTTGCTGTGAGTATGGATGGTAATGTAGGACATTGAAGCTAGACAAACCCAGGACAGCTGTCTGCAGGGTAATGTAGCTAAACAATGTGTTTAGGATAATGTAGTGACCTGGGTTGGTCCTGGCTGGTCCTGGATGTTCCTGGTTAATCGTGATTGGTCCTGGTTGGTCCTGACTTGTCCTGACTGGTCCTGCTCGGTCCTGGCTGGTCCTGGTTGGTCCTGGTTGGTCCTGCTCGGTGCTGCTCAGTCCTGGCTGGTTCTGGTTGGTCCTGGTTGGTCCTGCTCGGTCCTGCTCAGTCCTGGCTGGTCCAGGCTGGTCCTGGCTGGTCCTGGCTGGTCCTGGCTGGTCTTGACTGGAACTGCTTGGTCCTAACTGGTCCTGGATGGTTCTGACTGACTGAATGCTAACTCCTCAGAGGGGCTATGTCTCACCCTGTCATGAAACATTCCCTAACAGTCTGTCAGATTCCATTACAATGTAGCCTGCAACTGACTGGCTGGCTGGCTGGCTTGTTGACTGGTTGACTGACTGACTGGCTGGCTGGCTGGCTTGTTGACTGGCTGACTGGCTGACTGGCTGGCTGGCTGGCTGGCTTGTTGACTGGTTGACTGGTTGACTGGCTGACTGGCTGACTGGCTGGCTGGCTGGCTGGCTGGCTTGTTGACTGGTTGACTGACTGACTGGCTGGCTGGCTTGTTGGCTGGCTGGCTGGCTGGCTGGCTGGCTGGCTGGCTTGTTGACTGGTTGACTGACTGACTGACTGGCTTGCTAGATCATAATGGATCCACTTAACAACAGGCTTAATGACCGTCATAAGTCAATGCACTAACGACACTAACACTAAACCCCTTAACAACCCCATAAGGGCCCATAACAGCCCTCATCTGTCATTATCTCTGCTTAACCAGGGACTGTCAAGTGGCCCAACATTCTTCTTCAGTTTTAAACACTTTCCCTGACTGACTAGTCAGCCTGCAGGGTATGAGGTTTGTCTTTAACAAAGGTCTCCAGTCAGAAACAGAGATGATGTGTCTTTAACCCTCCAGTCAGAAACAGAGATGATGTGTCTTTAACCCTCCAGTCAGAAACAGAGATGTGTCTTTAACCCTCCAGTCAGAAACAGAGATGATGTGTCTTTAACCCTCCAGTCAGAAACAGAGATGTGTCTTTAACCCTCCAGTCAGAAACAGAGATGATGTGTCTTTAACCCTCCAGTCAGAAACAGAGATGATGTGTCTTTAACCCTCCAGTCAGAAACAGAGATGATGTGTCTTTAACCCTCCAGTCAGAAACAGAGATGATGTGTCTTTAACCCTCCAGTCAGAAACAGAGATGATGTGTCTTTAACCCTCCAGTCAGAAACAGAGATGATGTGTCTTTAACCCTCCAGTCAGAAACAGAGATGATGTGTCTTTAACCCTCCAGTCAGAAACAGAGATGATGTGTCTTTAACCCTCCAGTCAGAAACAGAGATGATGTGTCTTTAACCCTCCAGTCAGAAACAGAGATGATGTGTCTTTAACCCTCCAGTCAGAAACAGAGATGATGTGTCTTTAACCCTCCAGTCAGAAACAGAGATGTGTCTTTAACCCTCCAGTCAGAAACAGAGATGATGTGTCTTTAACCCTCCAGTCAGAAACAGAGATGATGTGTCTTTAACCCTCCAGTCAGAAACAGAGATGATGTGTCTTTAACCCTCCAGTCAGAAACAGAGATGATGTGTCTTTAACCCTCCAGTCAGAAACAGAGATGATGTGTCTTTAACCCTCCAGTCAGAAACAGAGATGATGTGTCTTTAACCCTCCAGTCAGAAACAGAGATGATGTGTCTTTAACCCTCCAGTCAGAAACAGAGATGATGTGTCTTTAACCCTCCAGTCAGAAACAGAGATGATGTGTCTTTAACCCTCCAGTCAGAAACAGAGATGATGTGTCTTTAACCCTCCAGTCAGAAACAGAGATGATGTGTCTTTAACCCTCCAGTCAGAAACAGAGATGATGTGTCTTTAACCCTCCAGTCAGAAACAGAGATGATGTGTCTTTAACCCTCCAGTCAGAAACAGAGATGATGTGTCTTTAACCCAGGCCTCCAGTCACACACGGAGAAGCTGTGAGTCATAAATAACCTTTTAACTGTACTTTCAGGTAGGAGTATTGGTAAGCCTTTATGTTCCAGTTTTTAGAAACAGCACTATTCTCTCCGTAGTATATCATCATGAATAATAAATGTTCCTGCCTATAGATTTTCAATAACTCTCCTTCTCTCCCCCTCCTCCTTCTCTCCCCCTCCTCCCTATCCTCCCCCACCTCCTTCTCTCCCCCTCCTCCCTATTCCTCCCCCACCTCCTTCTCTCCCCCTCCTCCCTATTCCCCCCTCCTCCCTATTCCTCCCCCTCCTCCCTATTCCCCCCTCCTCCTTCTCTTCCCCTCCTCCCTATTCCCTCCTCCTTTTCCCCCTCCTCCTATCTCCCCACCTCCTTCTCTCCCCCTCCTCCCTATTCCTCCCCCACCTCCTTCTCTCCCCCTCCTCCCTATTCCCCCCTCCTCCCTATTCCTCCCCCTCCTCCTATTCCCCCTCCTCCTTCTCTTCCCCCTCCTCCCTATTCCCCCCTCCTCCTTCTCTCCCCCTCCTCCCTATTCCCCCTCCTCCTTCTCTTCCCCTCCTCCCTATTCCCCCCTCCTCCTTCTCTCCCCCTCCTCCCTATTCCCCCTCCTCCTTCTCTTCCCCTCCTCCCTATTCCCCCTCCTCCTTCTCCCCCCTCCTCCCTATTCCCCCCTCCTCCTTCTCTTCCCCTCCTCCCTATTCCCCCCTCCTCCTTCTCTCCCCCTCCTCCCTATTCCCCCCTCCTCCTTCTCTTCCCCTCCTCCCTATTCCCCCCTCCTCCTTCTCTCCCCCTCCTCCCTATTCCCCCCCTCCTTCTCTTCCCCTCCTCCTATTCCCCCTCCTCCTTCTCTCCCCCTCCTCCCTATTCCCCCTCCTCCTTCTCTTCCCCTCCTCCCTATTCCCCCCTCCTCCTTCTCCCCCCCTCCTCCCTATTCCCCCCTCCTCCTTCTCTCCCCCTCCTCCCTATTCCTCCCCCTCCTCCTTCTCTCCCCCTCCTCCCTATTCCTCCCCCTCCTCCCTATTCCCCCCTCCTCCTTCTCTTCCCCTCCTCCCTATTCCCCCCTCCTCCTTCTCTTCCCCTCCTCCCTATTCCCCCCTCCTCCTTCTCTTCCCCTCCTCCCTATTCCCCCTCCTCCTTCTCTTCCCCTCCTCCCTATTCCCCCCTCCTCCTTCTCTTCCCCCTCCTCCCTATTCCCCCTCCTCCTTCTCTTCCCCTCCTCCCTATTCCCCCCTCCTCCTTCTCTTCCCCCTCCTCCCTATTCCCCCCTCCTCCTTCTCTCCCCGTCCTCCCTATTCCCCCCTCCTCCTCCCTATTCCTTCCCCTCCTCCCTATCCCCCCTCCTCCTTCTCTTCCCCTCCTCCCTATTCCCCCTCCTCCTTCTCTTCCCCCTCCTCCCTATTCCCCCCCTCCTCCTTCTCTTCCCCTCCTCCCTATTCCCCCTCCTCCTTCTCTCCCCTCCTCCCTATTCCCCCACCTCCTTCTCTCCCCTCCTCCCTATTCCTCCCCCACCTCCTTCTCTCCCCCTCCTCCCTATTCCTCCCCCTCCTCCCTATTCCCCCTCCTCCTTCTCTTCCCCTCCTCCCTATTCCCCCTCCTCCCTTCTCTTCCCCTCCTCCCTATTACCCCCTCCTCCTTCTCTTCCCCTCCTCCCTATTCCCCCCTCCTCCTTCTCTTCCCCTCCTCCCTATTCCCCCCTCCTCCTTCTCTTCCCCTCCTCCCTATTCCCCCTCCTCCTTCTCTTCCCCTCCTCCTATTCCCCCTCCTCCTTCTCTCCCCCTCCTCCCTATTCCTCCCCCTCCTCCCTATTCCCCCCTCCTCCCTATTCCCCCCTCCTCCTTCTCTCCCCCTCCTCCCTATTCCCCCTCCTCCTTCTCTTCCCCTCCTCCCTATTCCCCCCTCCTCCTTCTCTCCCCCTCCTCCCTATTCCCCCCACCTCCTTCTCTCCCTCCTCCCTATTCCTCCCCCCACCTCCTTCTCTCCCCCTCCTCCCTATTCTCTCCCCTCCTCCCTATTCCCCCTCCTCCTTCTCTCCCCCTCCTCCCTATTCCCCTCCTCCTTCTCTTCCCCTCCTCCCTATTCCCCCCTCCTCCTTCTCTCCCCCTCCTCCCTATTCCCCCCTCCTCCTCCTATTCCTTCCCTCCTCCCTATTCCCCCTCCTCCTTCTCTTCCCCTCCTCCCTATTCCCCCTCCTCCTTCTCTCCCCCTCCTCCCTATTCCCCCCTCCTCCCTATTCCCCTCCTCCCTATTCCCCCTCCTCCTTCTCTCCCCCTCCTCCCTATTCCCCCTCCTCCTTCTCTCCCCCTCCTCCCTATTCCCCCCTCCTCCCTATTCCCCCCTCCTCCCTATTCCCCCTCCTCCTTCTCTCCCCCTCCTCCCTATTCCCCCTCCTCCTTCTCTTCCCCTCCTCCCTATTCCCCCTCCTCCTTCTCTCCCCCTCCTCCCTATTCCCCCCACCTCCTTCTCTCCCCCTCCTCCCTATTCCCCCCTCCTCCTTCTCTCCCCCTCCTCCCTATTCCCCCCTCCTCCTTCTCTCCCCCCTCCTCCCTATTCCCCCACCTCCTTCTCTCCCCCTCCTCCCTATTCCCCCTCCTCCTTCTCTTCCCCTCCTCCCTATTCCCCCTCCTCCTTCTCTCCCCCTCCTCCCTATTCCCCCACCTCCTTCTCTCCCCCTCCTCCCTATTCCCCCCTCCTCCTTCTCTCCCCTCCTCCCTATTCCCCCCTCCTCCTTCTCTTCCCTCCTCCCTATTCCCCCTCCTCCTTCTCTCCCCTCCTCCCTATTCCCCCCTCCTCCCTATTCCTCCCCCTCCTCCTTCTCTCCCCCTCCTCCCTATTCCCCCTCCTCCCTATTCCTCCCCCTACCTCCTTCTCTCCCCCTCCTCCCTATTCCCCCCTCCTCCCTCTCTCCCCCTCCTCCTTCTCTCCCCCCTCCTCCCTATTCCTCCCCCTCCTCCCTATTCCCCCCTCCTCCTTCTCTCCCCCTCCTCCCTATTCCCCCCTCCTCCTTCTCTCCCCCTCCTCCCTATTCCCCCCTCCTCCTTCTCTTCCCCCTCCTCCCTATTCCCCCTCCTCCCTATTCCCCCCCCCCTCCTTCTCTCCCCCTCCTCCCTATTCCCCCCTCCTCCTTCTCTCCCCCTCCTCCCTATTCCCCCCCACCTCCTTCTCTCCCCCTCCTCCCTATTCCCCCTCCTCCTTCTCTCCCCCTCCTCCCTATTCCCCCCTCCTCCTTCTCTCCCCCTCCTCCCTATTCCCCCCTCCTCCTTCTCTCCCCCTCCTCCCTATTCCCCCCTCCTCCCTATTCCCCCCTCCTCCTTCTCTCCCCCTCCTCCCTATTCCCCCCTCCTCCTTCTCTCCCCCTCCTCCCTATTCCCCCCCTCCTCCTTCTCTCCCCCTCCTCCCTATTCCCCCCTCCTCCTTCTCTCCCCCTCCTCCTATTCCCCCCCCACCTCCTTCTCTCCCCCTCCTCCCTATTCCCCCTCCTCCTTCTCTCCCCCTCCTCCCTATTCCCCCCCTCCTCCTTCTCTCCCCCTCCTCCCTATTCCCCCCTCCTCCTCCCTATTCCCCCTCCTCCTTCTCTTCCCCTCCTCCCTATTCCCCCTCCTCCTTCTCTCCCCCTCCTCCCTATTCCCCCCTCCTCCTTCTCTCCCCCTCCTCCCTATTCCCCCCTCCTCCTTCTCTCCCCTCCTCCCTATTCCCCCCACCTCCTTCTCTCCCCCTCCTCCCTATTCCCCCTCCTCCTTCTCTCCCCCTCCTCCCTATTCCCCCTCCTCCTTCTCTCCCTCCTCCCTATTCCCCCCTCCTCCTCCCTATTCCCCCTCCTCCTTCTCTTCCCCTCCTCCCTATTCCCCCTCCTCCTTCTCTCCCCCTCCTCCTATTCCCCCCTCCTCCTTCTCTCCCCCTCCTCCCTATTCCCCCCTCCTCCTTCTCTCCCCCTCCTCCTATTCCCCCTCCTCCCTATTCCCCCCACCTCCTTCTCTCCCCCTCCTCCCTATTCCCCTCCTCCCTATTCTCTCCCCCTCCTCCCTATTCCCCCCTCCTCCTTCTCTTCCCCTCCTCCCTATTCCTCCCCCTCCTCCTTCTCTCCCCCTCCTCCCTATTCCTCCCCCCTCCTCCTTCTCTCCCCCTCCTCCCTATTCCTCCCCCTCCTCCCTATTTCCCCCCTCCTCCTTCTCTCCCCTCCTCCCTATTCCCCCTCCTCCTTCTCTCCCCCTCCTCCCTATTCCCCCTCCTCCTTCTCTCCCCCTCCTCCCTATTCCCCCTCCTCCTTCTCTCCCCTCCTCCTATTCCTCCCCCCACCTCCTTCTCTCCCCTCCTCCCTATTCCCCCTCCTCCTTCTCTTCCCCTCCTCCCTATTCCCCCTCCTCCTTCTCTCCCCCTCCTCTCCCTCTCCTCCCTTTTACTCCCCCTCCTCCTTCTCTCCCCTCCTCCCTATTCCCCCCTCCTCCTCCTCTCCTCCCTTTTCCTCCCCCTCCTCCTTCTCTCCTCCTTCTCTCCTTCTCTCCCCCTCCTCCCTATTCAAATAATAATAATAATAATAATAATAATAATAATATGCCATTTAGCAGACGCTTTTATCCAAAGCGACTTACAGTCATGCGTGCATACATTTTAGTGTATGGGTGGTCCCGGGGATCGAACCCACTACCCTGGCGTTACAAGCGCCGTGCTCTACCAGCTGAGCTACAGAGGACCACAGTCCCCCCATTTTAGGGGACCAAAAGTATTGGGGCAAATTCACTTACAGTGCATTCGGAAAGTATTCAGACCCCTTGACTTTTTCGAAATTTTGTTACGTTACAGCCTTATTCTAAAATGGATTAAATTGTTTTGTTTTCCCTCATCAATCTACACACAATACCCCATGATGACAAAGCAAAAACATTTAAAAAAAAAGAAACTAAAATATCACATTTCCAGTAAGTATTCAGACCCTTTACTCAGTACTTTGTTGAAACACCTTTGGCAGCGATTACAGCCTTGAGTCTTCTTGGGTATGACGCTACAAGGTTGGCACTTCTGTATTTGGCGACTTTCTCCCATTCTTCTCTGCAGATCTTCTCAAGCTCTGTCAGGTTGGATGGGGAGCGTCGCTACACAGCCATTTTCAGGTCTCCTCCCTTGTACTTCATTGATCAATTAAGGTCACTGATTAGTTAGGAACTCCCCTCACCTGGATGTCTAGGTTTTAATTGGACACAAATTGAAAGGAAATAATGAAAACCAGCATACACTCGACCGGTCCTCCATGGAATGAGTTTGATACCCCTGGCCTAGGCTATATTTTGCTTATTGAGAACATAGCTCACTGATGCAATATAATTTATGGGAGCCTAGTATTTTTTATTTTAGGAGAAGTGTGATGTGTAAAGACGTGTAGGCTCATTGAAGCCAATTACAACAATGTTGACTGCCAACAATCCAAACATATTGAGCAACACTGGATTTTTTTTTTACTGTTGCTATTACTCGTTACTGTAGCCTATGCTATTTAATAAACTGTAGTATCAATCCACAATGGACCAGGACGAGAATATTCTGTGCCCCCCAGCCAAATTGGAGTTGATAACAACGCAAAGACCGTCAATAACCTACAAGACTTGAGACAAACGCATGCAGTATTAAACGGTTGATTGGCCAGTGAGTGGCCAAGTACTTGTCACATATACAACTTGTTTATTCATCAAAACACATCCCTTACGCATAATATCCGGGTGTGAAAATAGCCCCCCAAAAATCGGACACACTCCCGGATCTAAAGTACTACTGCCAGCGCTTAGATTTACCATTGTGTTTGATTTACCACTGTGTTAGATTTACCACTGTGTTAGATTTACCACTGTGTTAGATTTACCATTGTGTTAGATTTACCACTGTGTTAGATTTACCATTGTGTTAGATTTACCACTGTGTTAGATTTACCACTGTGTTAGATTTACCACTGTGTTAGATTTACCACTGTGTTAGATTTACCACTGTGTTAGATTTACCACTGTGTTAGATTTACCACTGTGTTAGATTTACCACTGTGTTAGATTTACCACTGTGTTAGATTTACCACTGTGTTAGATTTACCATTGTGTTTGTTCAAATAGAGCCGTGTGTTTCTATGTGTTTTTAAACTTTGGTTTCCAAACGTTTCTCTTGGGGAATTATATAAAACAAATGTTGACTGTGATATGTATGTATGCATGTATATATGTATGTATGTATGTATGTATGTATGTATGTATGTAATATCTTTCATGCCAAAATTCTATATAAAAGAAATAAAAAAGAAATGTCGATTGTAATTTCAAGAGACTTAGCAATCTGTAGGATACATAAACATGTATCAAAATTCTTATTCAAAGCCCCTTTCAATACATTTGCAGATGGTGAATTTGGGCTAGTAATTAGTAGGCTGATAAATGCAGTTGTATGATTATCATAACCCTGGCTGGCTATGATGTTGTGCAGTATGGAAGGAACAGAGGATGTTGTGCAGCAAAAGGGTGCCATGATTTTTTTTCTTGAGCGGATGGTCAGGGGGCCGGAACATAATTACAAATAATTTGTAGACTGCAAATTGACCGCAAGATGCCCAAACAGATATAATATTTGACTAAAACATGATAATTTCAAACCTTGCTTACATTTGTATATGATAACATACACAGAGTGGACAAAACATTAGGAACACCTGCTCTTTCCATGACAGACTGACCAGGTGAATCCAGGTGAAAGATATGATCCCTTATTGATGTCACTTGTTAAATCCACTTCAATCAGTGTAGATGAAGGGGAGGAGACTGGTTAAAGAAGGATGTTTAAGCCTTGAGACAATTGAGACATGGATTGTGTATGTGTGTCATTCAGAGGGTGAATGGGCAAGACAAAAATATTTAAGTGCCTTTGAACGGGGTATGGTAGTAGGTGCCAGGCTCAGCGGTTTGTGCCAAGAACTGAAACGCTGCTGGGTTTTTCACGCTCAACAGTTTCCCGTGTGTATCAAGAATGGTCCATCACCCAAAGGATATCCAGCTGTGGGAAGCATCCTCCTCCCTTTTCCTCCCCCCTTTTCCTCCCCCCCCTCCTCCTTCTCTCCCCCTCCACCTTCTCTCCCCCGCCACCTTCTCTCCCTCTCCTCCCTTTTCCTCCCCCTCCTCCTTCTCTCCCCCTCTTCCTTCTCTCCTTCTCTCCCCCTCCTCCTTCACTCCTCCTCCTCCCTTTTCCTCCCCCTCCACCTTCCCACCCCTCCTCCTTCTCTCCACCTCCTCCCTTTTCCTCCCCCTCCTCCTTCTCTCCACCTCCTCCCTTTTCCTCCCCCTCCTTCTCTCCACCTCCTCCCTTTTCCTCCCTCCCTTTTCCTCCCCCTCCTCCTTCTCTCCCTCTCCTCCCTTTTCCTCCCCCTCCCTTTTCCTCCCCCCTCCTCCTTCTCTCCCCCTCCTCTTTCTCTCCCCTCCTCCCTATTCCTCCTCCCTCCTTTTCCTCCCCCTCCACCTTCCCACCCCTCCTCCTTCTCTCCACCTCCTCCCTTTTCCTCCCCCTCCTCCTTCTCTCCACCTCCTCCCTTTTCCTCCCCCTCCTCCTTCTCTCCCCCCTCCCTTTTCCTCCCCCTCCCTTTTCCTCACCCTCCTCCTTCTCTCCCTCTCCTCCCTTTTCCTCCCCCTCCCTTTTCCTCCCCCTCCTCCTTCTCTCCCCCTCCTCCTTCTCTCCCTCTCCTCCCTTTTCCTCCCCCTCCCTTTTTCCTCCCCCTTCTCCTTCTCTCCCCCTCCTCCTTCTCTCCTTCTCTCCCCCTCCTCCCTATTCCTCCTCCTCCCATTTCATCCCCCCTCCACCTTTTCTCCCCCTCCTCCCTATTCCTCCTCCTCCCATTTCATCCCCCTCCACCTTATCTCCCCCTCCTCCCTTTTTCCCTCCTCCTTCTCTCCCCCCCTCCCTTTTCCTCCCTCCCTTTTCCTCCCCTCCCTTTTCCTCACCCTCCTCCTTTTCCTCCCCCTCCCTTTTCCTCCCCCTCCTCCTTCTCTCCCCCTCTTCCTTCTCTCCCCCTCTTCCTTCTCTCCCCCTCCTCCTTCTCTCTTTCTCTCCCCTCCTCCCTATCTCCCCCTCCTCCCTATCCCCCCTCCTCCTTCTCTCCCCTCCTCCCTTTTCCTCCCCTCCTCCTTCTCTCCCCCTCCCTTTTCCTCCTCCTCCCTTTTCCTCCCCCCTCCCTTTTCCTCCCCCTCCTCCTTCTCTCCCCCTCCTCCTTCTCTCCTTCTCTCCCCCTCCTCCCTTTTTCCTCCCCCTCCACCTTTTCCCCCCTCCTCCTTCTCTCCTTCTCTCCTCCTCCTCCCTATTCCCCCCTTCTCCCTATTCCCCCTCCTCCTTCTCTCCTCCTCCTACCTTTTCCTCCCCCTCCTCCTTCTCTCCCTCTCCTCCCCCTCCCCTCTCCTCCCTCCCTTTTCCTCCCCTCCTCCTTCTCTCCCCCTCCTCCTTCTCTTCTCTCCCCCTCCTCCTTCTCTCCTCCTCCTCCCTTTTCCTCCCCCTCCTCCTTCTCTCCTCCTTCTCTCCTCCTCCTCCCTTTTCCTCCCCCCTCCTCCTTCTCTCCTCCTTCTCTCCTCCTCCTCCCTTTTCCTCCCCCTCCTCCTTTTCTCCCCCTCCTCCCTTTTCCTCCCCCTCCTCCTTCTCTCCCTCTCCTCCCCCTCCCTATCCTCCCCCACCTCCTTCTCTCCCCCTCCTCCTTCTCTCCTTCTCTCCCCCTCCTCCCTATTCCCCCCTCCTCCTTCTCTCCCCCTCCTCCCTATTCCCCCTCCTCCTTCTCTCCTCCTCATCCTTCTCTCCCTCTCCTCCCTTTTCCTCCCCTCCTCCTTCTCTCCCCCTTCTCCCTATTCCTCCCCCTCCTCCCTATTCCTCCTCCTTCTCTCCTCCTCCTCCTTCTCCTCCCCTCCATTCTCCTCCTCCCCCTTTTCTCTCCTCTCCTCGTTCACCCTCTTCTCCCCCCCTTCTCCCATTCCTCTAACTTAGATGAATAATGTAGTGTTGTACTCTGATTGCAGCCAGGCTCCTCGCACCTCCTGTCCTGTCGGGTCCTGTCAGACACATGAACACATGACTTCATTTGCTGAGTCTTCAGAGTGGCTCAGACACAGTCCAACGGGCCCATATAGAGACATACTGTGGTCCTCAGAGTGGCTCAGACACAGTCCAACGGGCCCATATAGAGACATACTGTGGTCCTCAGAGTGGCTCAGACACAGTCCAACGGGCCCATATAGAGACGTACTGTGGTCCTCAGAGTGGCTCGGACACAGTCCAACGGGCCCATATAGAGACGTACTGTGGTCCTCAGAGTGGCTCGGACACAGTCCAACGGGCCCATATAGAGACATACTGTGGTCCTCAGAGTGGCTCGGACACAGTCCAACGGGCCCATATAGAGACATACTGTGGTCCTCAGAGTGGCTCGGACACAGTCCAACGGGCCCATATAGAGACATACTGTGGTCCTCAGAGTGGCTCGGACACAGTCCAACGGGCCCATATAGAGACATACTGTGGTCCTCAGAGTGGCTCGGACACAGTCCAACGGGCCCATATAGAGACATACTGTGGTCCTCAGAGTGGCTCAGACACAGTCCAACGGGCCCATATAGAGACATACTGTGGTCCTCAGAGTGGCTCAGACACAGTCCAACGGGCCCATATAGAGACATACTGTGGTCCTCAGAGTGGCTCGGACACAGTCCAACGGGCCCATATAGAGACATACTGTGGTCCTCAGAGTGGCTCGGACACAGTCCAACGGGCCCATATAGAGACATACTGTGGTCCTCAGAGTGGCTCGGACACAGTCCAACGGGCCCATATAGAGACATACTGTGGTCCTCAGAGTGGCTCGGACACAGTCCAACGGGCCCATATAGAGACATACTGTGGTCCTCAGAGTGGCTCGGACACAGTCCAACGGGCCCATATAGAGACATACTGTGGTCCTCAGAGTGGCTCGGACACAGTCCAACGGGCCCATATAGAGACATACTGTGGTCCTCAGAGTGGCTCGGACACAGTCCAACGGGCCCATATAGAGACATACTGTGGTCCTCAGAGTGGCTCGGACACAGTCCAACGGGCCCATATAGAGACATACTGTGGTCCTCAGAGTGGCTCGGACACAGTCCAACGGGCCCATATAGAGACATACTGTGGTCCTCAGAGTGGCTCAGACACAGTCCAACGGGCCCATATAGAGACATACTGTGGTCCTCAGAGTGGCTCGGACACAGTCCAACGGGCCCATATAGAGACATACTGTGGTCCTCAGAGTGGCTCGGACACAGTCCAACGGGCCCATATAGAGACATACTGTGGTCCTCAGAGTGGCTCAGACACAGTCCAACGGGCCCATATAGAGACATACTGTGGTCCTCAGAGTGGCTCAGACACAGTCCAACGGGCCCATATAGAGACATACTGTGGTCCTCAGAGTGGCTCAGACACAGTCCAACGGGCCCATATAGAGACATACTGTGGTCCTCAGAGTGGCTCAGACACAGTCCAACGGGCCCATATAGAGACATACTGTGGTCCTCAGAGTGGCTCAGACACAGTCCAACGGGCCCATATAGAGACATACTGTGGTCCTCAGAGTGGCTCAGACACAGTCCAACGGGCCCATATAGAGACATACTGTGGTCCTCAGAGTGGCTCAGACACAGTCCAACGGGCCCATATAGAGACATACTGTGGTCCTCAGAGTGGCTCAGACACAGTCCAACGGGCCCATATAGAGACATACTGTGGTCCTCAGAGTGGCTCAGACACAGTCCAACGGGCCCATATAGAGACATACTGTGGTCCTCAGAGTGGCTCAGACACAGTCCAACGGGCCCATATAGAGACATACTGTGGTCCTCAGAGTGGCTCAGACACAGTCCAACGGGCCCATATAGAGACATACTGTGGTCCTCAGAGTGGCTCAGACACAGTCCAACGGGCCCATATAGAGACATACTGTGGTCCTCAGAGTGGCTCAGACACAGTCCAACGGGCCCATATAGAGACATACTGTGGTCCTCAGAGTGGCTCAGACACAGTCCAACGGGCCCATATAGAGACATACTGTGGTCCTCAGAGTGGCTCAGACACAGTCCAACGGGCCCATATAGAGACATACTGTGGTCCTCAGAGTGGCTCAGACACAGTCCAACGGGCCCATATAGAGACATACTGTGGTCCTCAGAGTGGCTCAGACACAGTCCAACGGGCCCATATAGAGACATACTGTGGTCCTCAGAGTGGCTCAGACACAGTCCAACGGGCCCATATAGAGACATACTGTGGTCCTCAGAGTGGCTCAGACACAGTCCAACGGGCCCATATAGAGACATACTGTGGTCCTCAGAGTGGCTCGGAACCCACTGAGAGTTCACTTTGGCATCCAGATAGAGAGATATGACCTCTGACCTTAATCTACACAGAGAGATATGACTTCAGACCTTAATCTACACAGAGAGATATGACTTCAGACCTTAATCTACACAGAGAGATATGACTTCAGACCTTAATCTACACAGAGAGATATGACTTCAGACCTTAATCTACACAGAGAGATATGACTTCAGACCTTAATCTACACAGAGAGATATGACTTCAGACCTTAATCTACACAGAGAGATATGACTTCAGACCTTAATCTACACAGAGAGATATGACTTCAGACCTTAATCTACACAGAGAGATATGACTTCAGACCTTAATCTACACAGAGAAATATGACATCAGACCTTAATCTACACAGAGAGATATGACTTCAGACCTTAATCTACACAGAGAAATATGACATCAGACCTTAATCTACACAGAGAGATATGACTTCAGACCTTAATCTACACAGAGAGATATGACTTCAGACCTTAATCTACACAGAGAGATATGACTTCAGACCTTAATCTACACAGAGAAATATGACATCAGACCTTAATCTACACAGAGAGATATGACTTCAGACCTTAATCTACACAGAGAGATATGACTTCAGACCTTAATCTACACAGAGAAATATGACATCAGACCTTAATCTACACAGAGAGATATGACTTCAGACCTTAATCTACACAGAGAGATATGACTTCAGACCTTAATCTACACAGAGAGATATGACTTCAGACCTTAATCTACACAGAGAGATATGACTTCAGACCTTAATCTACACAGAGAGATATGACTTCAGACCTTAATCTACACAGAGAAATATGACATCAGACCTTAATCTACACAGAGAGATATGACTTCAGACCTTAATCTACACAGAGAAATATGACATCAGACCTTAATCTACACAGAGAGATATGACTTCAGACCTTAATCTACACAGAGAGATATGACTTCAGACCTTAATCTACACAGAGAGATATGACTTCAGACCTTAATCTACACAGAGAAATATGACATCAGACCTTAATCTACACAGAGAGATATGACTTCAGACCTTAATCTATACAGAGAGATATGACTTCAGACCTTAATCTACACAGAGAGATATGACTTCAGACCTTAATCTACACAGAGAAATATGACATCAGACCTTAATCTACACAGGGAGATATGACTTCAGACCTTAATCTACACAGAGAGATATGACTTCAGACCTTAATCTACACAGAGAGATCTGACTTCAGACCCTAATCTACACAGAGAAATATGACATCAGACCTTAATCTACACAGAGAAATATGACTTCAGACCCTAATCTACACAGAGAAATATGACTTCAGACCCTAATCTACACAGAGAAATATGACTTCAGACCCTAATCTACACAGAGAAATATGACTTCTGACCCTAATCTACACAGAAAAATATGTTTTATTACTGTTTCTTTATGGGTGTTGTATAGTTTTGTTTAATACCTTACTAAACGTCCCCCGAGGGCTAACATTGAGATCTGGTTGTTGTCTGGTTATTTCAGTTCATTACACCCCACATTTCTTCCCCATCCATCTAGTTTACCCTGTGTGCCCAGGCACGGGCATTTACTTCTCCTCCTCTGACGAACTCCACCCGAGGGGAGAACGTAACAGGGACACATAGAGGAAGTTCCTTTCTGAGGAACACAGTGGTCGGCTGTTCAGAGCCAATTAGAGCCTATTAAATTAGAGCCCAGCCAATTACAGCCTAAGCCCGTTAGAGACCATCATATTACAGCCAGTTAGCACCTGGTCAATTAGAGTGTGAGTCAACATAATTATCTTCTGTACACATCACTATAAACTGATATCAACACACACACATCACTATAAACTGATATCAACACACACAAATCACTATAAACTGATATCAACACACACACATCACTATAAACTGATATCAACAAACACAAATCACTATAAACTGATATCAACACACACACATCACTATAAACTGATATCAACACACACAAATCACTATAAACTGATATCAACACACACACATCACTATAAACTGATATCAACACACACACACATCACTATAAACTGATGGTTGTAACAGCCAGTGTTGCTGTTCAGAGAACTGATTGTTATCAAACTGCAAACAAACATCAGGTCTATGGTGCTGAGGGAACACTACATGTACTACGGTAGAGCACTGCTCAGGCCTGTTCTACTACATGTACTACGGTAGAGCGCTGCTCAGGCCTGTTCTACTACATGTACTACGGTAGAGAACTGCTCAGGCCTGTTCTACTACATGTACTACGGTAGAGCGCTGCTCAGGCCTGTTCTACTACATGTACTACGGTAGAGCACTGCTCAGGCCTGTTCTACTACATGTACTACGGTAGAGCTCTACTAAGGCCTGTTCTACTACATGTACTACGGTAGAGCTCTACTAAGGCCTGTTCTACTACATGTACTACGGTAGAGCTCTACTAAGGCCTGTTCTACTACATGTACTACGGTAGAGCACTGCTAAGGCCTGTAGTCTGTAATCTAGTTGACCACTGACTCTTATCTTTCCAGCCTTTCCACTGGCTGCTGTCCAGGTAGGACAGGGATAGACCATTCTACTCAGGCCTGTTCTACTACATGTACTACGGTAGAGCTCTACTCAGTTCTGTTCTACTACATGTACTACGGTAGAGCGCTACTAAGGCCTGTTGTACTACATGTACTACGGTAGAGCACTGCTCAGGCCTGTTCTACTACATGTACTACGGTAGAGCGCTACTAAGGCCTGTTCTACTACATGTACTACGGTAGAGCACTGCTAAGGCCTGTTCTACTACATGTACTACGGTAGAGCTCTACTAAGGCCTGTTCTACTACATGTACTACGGTAGAGCACTGCTCAGGCCTGTTCTACTACATGTACTACGGTAGAGCACTGCTCAGGCCTGTTCTACTACATGTACTTTGGTAGAGCGCTACTGAGGCCTGTTCTACTACATGTACTACAGTAGAGCTCTACTAAGGCCTGTTCTACTACATGTACTATGGTAGAGCACTGCTCAGGCCTGTTCTACTACATGTACTACGGTAGAGCACTGCTCAGGCCTGTTCTACTACATGTACTACGGTAGAGCACTGCTCAGGCCTGTTCTACTACATGTACTACAGTAGAGCGCTACTAAGGCCTGTTCTACTACATGTACTACGGTAGAGCTCTACTAAGGCCTGTTCTACTACATGTACTACAGTAGAGCACTGCTAAGGCCTGTTCTACTACATGTACTATGGTAGAGCACTGCTCAGGCCTGTTCTACTACATGTACTACGGTAGAGCTCTACTAAGGCCTGTTCTACTACATGTACTATGGTAGAGCACTGCTCAGGCCTGTTCTACTACATGTACTACGGTAGAGCACTGCTCAGGCCTGTAGTCTGTAATCTAGTTGACCACTGACTCTTATCTTTCCAGCCTTTCCACTGGCTGCTGTCCAGGTAGGACAGGGATAGACCATTCTACTCAGGCCTGTTCTACTACATGTACTATGGTAGAGCTCTACTCAGTTCTGTTCTACTACATGCACTACGGTAGAGCACTGCTCAGGCCTGTTCTACTACATGTACTATGGTAGAGCGCTGCTAAGGCCTGTTCTACTACATGTACTACGGTAGAGCTCTACTAAGGCCTGTTCTACTACATGTACTACGGTAGAGCACAGCTCAGGCCTGTTCTACTACATGTACTACGGTAGAGCACTGCTCAGGCCTGTTCTACTACATGTACTACGGTAGAGCACTGCTCAGGCCTGTTCTACTACATGTACTTTGGTAGAGCGCTACTAAGGCCTGTTCTACTACATGTACTACGGTAGAGCGCTACTAAGGCCTGTTCTACTACATGTACTACGGTAGAGCGCTGCTCAGGCCTGTTCTACTACATGTACTACGGTAGAGCTCTACTAAGGCCTGTTCTACTACATGTACTACGGTAGAGCACTGCTCAGGCCTGTTCTACTACATGTACTACGGTAGAGCGCTACTAAGGCCTGTTCTACTACATGTACTACGGTAGAGCACTGCTAAGGCCTGTTCTACTACATGTACTACGGTAGAGCGCTGCTCAGGCCTGTTCTACTACATGTACTACGGTAGAGCACTGCTCAGGCCTGTAGTCTGTAATCTAGTTGACCACTGACTCTTATCTTTCCAGCCTTTCCACTGGCTGCTGTCCAGGTAGGACAGGGATAGACCATTCTACTCAGGCCTGTTCTACTACATGTACTACGGTAGAGCTCTACTCAGGCCTGTTCTACTACATGTACTACGGTAGAGCACTGCTCAGGCCTGTTCTACTACATGTACTTTGGTAGAGCGCTACTAAGGCCTGTTCTACTACATGTACTACGGTAGAGCGCTACTAAGGCCTGTTCTACTACATGTACTACGGTAGAGCGCTGCTCAGGCCTGTTCTACTACATGTACTACGGTAGAGCTCTACTAAGGCCTGTTCTACTACATGTACTACGGTAGAGCACTGCTCAGGCCTGTTCTACTACATGTACTACGGTAGAGCGCTACTAAGGCCTGTTCTACTACATGTACTACAGTAGAGCACTGCTAAGGCCTGTTCTACTACATGTACTACGGTAGAGCGCTGCTCAGGCCTGTTCTACTACATGTACTACGGTAGAGCACTGCTCAGGCCTGTAGTCTGTAATCTAGTTGACCACTGACTCTTATCTTTCCAGCCTTTCCACTGGCTGCTGTCCAGGTAGGACATGGATAGACCATTCTACTCAGGCCTGTTCTACTACATGTACTACGGTAGAGCTCTACTCAGTTCTGTTCTACTACATGTACTACGGTAGAGCACTGCTCAGGCCTGTTCTACTACATGTACTTTGGTAGAGCGCTAGTAAGGCCTGTTCTACTACATGTACTACGGTAGAGCGCTACTAAGGCCTGTTCTACTACATGTACTACGGTAGAGCACTGCTCAGGCCTGTTCTACTACATGTACTACGGTAGAGCACTGCTCAGTTCTGTTCTACTACATGCACTACGGTAGAGCACTGCTCAGGCCTGTTCTACTACATGTACTATGGTAGAGCGCTGCTAAGGCCTGTTCTACTACATGTACTACGGTAGAGCTCTACTAAGGCCTGTTCTACTACATGTACTACGGTAGAGCACTGCTCAGGCCTGTTCTACTACATGTACTACGGTAGAGCACTGCTCAGGCCTGTTCTACTACATGTACTACGGTAGAGCACTGCTCAGGCCTGTTCTACTACATGTACTTTGGTAGAGCGCTACTAAGGCCTGTTCTACTACATGTACTACGGTAGAGCGCTACTAAGGCCTGTTCTACTACATGTACTACGGTAGAGCGCTGCTCAGGCCTGTTCTACTACATGTACTACGGTAGAGCTCTACTAAGGCCTGTTCTACTACATGTACTACGGTAGAGCGCTGCTCAGGCCTGTTCTACTACATGTACTACGGTAGAGCTCTACTAAGGCCTGTTCTACTACATGTACTACGGTAGAGCACTGCTCAGGCCTGTTCTACTACATGTACTACGGTAGAGCGCTACTAAGGCCTGTTCTACTACATGTACTACGGTAGAGCACTGCTAAGGCCTGTTCTACTACATGTACTACGGTAGAGCGCTGCTCAGGCCTGTTCTACTACATGTACTACGGTAGAGCACTGCTCAGGCCTGTAGTCTGTAATCTAGTTGACCACTGACTCTTATCTTTCCAGCCTTTCCACTGGCTGCTGTCCAGGTAGGACAGGGATAGACCATTCTACTCAGGCCTGTTCTACTACATGTACTACGGTAGAGCTCTACTCGTTCTGTTCTACTACATGTACTACGGTAGAGCACTGCTCAGGCCTGTTCTACTACATGTACTTTGGTAGAGCGCTACTAAGGCCTGTTCTACTACATGTACTACGGTAGAGCGCTACTAAGGCCTGTTCTACTACATGTACTACGGTAGAGCGCTGCTCAGGCCTGTTCTACTACATGTACTATGGTAGAGCTCTACTAAGGCCTGTTCTACTACATGTACTACGGTAGAGCGCTACTAAGGCCTGTTCTACTACATGTACTACGGTAGAGCGCTGCTAAGGCCTGTTCTACTACATGTACTACGGTAGAGCTCTACTAAGGCCTGTTCTACTACATGTACTACGGTAGAGCTCTACTAAGGCCTGTTCTACTACATGTACTACGGTAGAGCGCTGCTCAGGCCTGTTCTACTACATGTACTTTGGTAGAGCGCTACTAAGGCCTGTTCTACTACATGTACTACGGTAGAGCGCTACTAAGGCCTGTTCTACTACATGTACTACGGTAGAGCGCTGCTCAGGCCTGAGAGGAGTGGGACGGGGGGTTAAGGGTGGGGCTGGGGGGCTGGGTGAGAGGAGTGGGAAGGAGGGGTTAGGGTGGGGCTGGGGCTGGGTGGGTTAGGGTTAGGGTTAGAGGAGTGGGAAGGGGGGGTTAGGGTGGGGCTGGGGGGGGCTGGGTGAGAGGAGTGGGACAGGGGGGTTAGGGTGGGGCTGGGGGGCTGGGTGAGAGGAGTGGGACGGGGGGGTTAGGGTGGGGCTGGGGGGCTAGGTGAGAGTAGTGGGAAGGAGGGGTTAGGGTGGGGCTGGGGGGGGCTGGGTGAGAGGAGTGGGACGGGGGTTAGGGTGAGGGTGGGCCTGGGGGGAGAGAAGGGAGAGGTGAGAGAAGGGAGACGGTTGGGGCTAGCAGAATGGGCTTCTCTAGAGCATACATTTTTCTAAGTGCGATGTTGAATGTAGTTATTACTGGAAGCTGCTGATTCTGGTCTCCTGACCTGACAAACACACACACACACTCAAACACACACACACAAACGCACACACACACACTCAAACACACACACACACACACACACACACACACACACACAGCAGAATCAAGACATGACAAACTCATTAACTGAAATAGCTACAGTATATACTTAATGTGTGAGAGATGGAGAATATCAGTATATACTTAATGTGTGAGAGATGGAGAATATCAGTATATACTTAATGTGTGAGAGATGGAGGATATCAGTATATACTTAATGTGTGAGAGATGGAGAATATCAGTATATACTTAATGTGTGAGAGATGGAGAATATCAGTATATACAGTGGGGAAAAAAAGTATTTAGTCAGTCACCAATTGTGCAAGTTCTCCCACTTAAAAAGATAAGAGAGGCCTGTAATTTTCATCATAAGTACACATCAACTATGACAGACAAAATGAGGAAAAAAAATCCAGAAAATCACATTGTAGGATTTTTAATGAATTTATTTGCAAATTATGGTGGAAAATAAGTATTTGGTCAATAATAAAAGTTTCTCAATACTTTGTTATATACCCTTTGTTGGCAATGACACAGGTCAAACGTTTTCTGTAAGTCTTCACAAGGTTTTCACACACTGTTGCTGGTATTTTGGCCCATTCCTCCATGCAGATCTCCTCTAGAGCAGTGATGTTTTAGGGCTGTCGCTGGGCAACACGGACTTTCAACTCCCTCCAAAGATTTTCTATGGGGTTGAATTCTGGAGACTGGCTAGGCCACTCCAGGACCTTGAAATGCTTCTTACGAAGCCACTCCTTCGTTGCCCGGGCGGTGTGTTTGGGATCATTGTCATGCTGAAAGACCCAGCCACGTTTCATCTTTAATGCCCTTGCTGATGGAAGGAGGTTTTCACTCAAAATCTCACGATACATGGCCCCATTCTTTCTTTCCTTTACACGGATCAGTTGTCCTGGTCCCTTTGCAGAAAAACAGCCCCAAAGCATGATGTTTCCACCCCCATGCTTCACAGTAGGTATGGTGTTCTTTGGATGCAACTCAGCATTCTTTGTCCTCCAAACACAACGAGTTGAGTTTTTACCAAAAAGTTCTATTTTGGTTTCATCTGACCATATGACATTCTCCCAATCCTCTTCTGGATCATCCAAATGCACTCTAGCAAACTTCAGACGGGCCTGGACATGTACTGGCTTAAGCAGGGGGACTCGTCTTGCACTGCAGGATTTGAGTCCCTGGCGGCGTAGTGTGTTACTGATGGTAGGCTTTGTAACTTTGGCCCCAGCTCTCTGCAGGTCATTCACTAGGTCCCCCCGTGTGGTTCTGGGATTTTTGCTCACCGTTCTTGTGATCATTTTGACCCCACGGGGTGAGATCTTGCGTGGAGCCCCAGATCAATTGAGATTATCAGTGGTCTTGTATGTCTTCCATTTCCTAATATTTGCTCCCACAGTTGATTTCTTCAAACCAAGCTGCTTACCTATTGCAGATTCAGTCTTCCCAGCCTGGTGCAGGTCTACAATTTTGTTTCTGGTGTCCTTTGACAGCTCTTTGGTCTTGGCCATAGTGGAGTTTGGAGTGTGACTGTTTGAGGTTGTGGACAGGTGTCTTTTATACTGATAACAAGTTCAAACAGGTGCCATTAATACAGGTAACGAGTGGAGGACAGAGGAGCCTCTTAAAGAAGAAGTTACAGGTCTGTGAGAGACAGAAATCTTGCTTGTTTGTAGGTGACCAAATACTTATTTTCCACCATAATTTGCAAATAAATTCATTAAAATCCTACAATGTGATTTTCTGGATTTTTTTTTCTCAATTTGTCTGTCATAGTTGACGTGTACCTATGATGAAAATTACAGGCCTCTCTCATCTTTTTAAGTGGGAGAACTTGCACAATTGGTGGCTGACTAAATACTTTTTTTCCCCACTGTACTTAATGTGTGAGAGATGGAAAATATCAGTATATACTTAATGTGTGAGAGATGGAGAATATCAGTATATACTTAATGTGTGAGAGATGGAGAATATCAGTACTGTCAGCCTCAGGCCCACTAAATACTGTAGAATAGATACCAGCAGAGTCCTGATAGATACCAGTAGTCCTGATAGATACCAGCAGTACTGATAGATACCAGTAGTCGTGATAGATAGCAGTAGTCCTGATAGATACCAGTAGTCCTGATAGAGACCAGTAGAGTCCTGATAGATACCAGTAGTCGTGATAGATACCAGTAGAGTCCTGATAGATACCAGTAGTCCTGATAGATACCAGTAGTCCTGATAGAGACCAGCAGTGTCCTGATAGATACCAGTAGAGTCCTGATAGATACCAGCAGTGTCCTGATAGATACCAGCAGTGTCCTGATAGATACCAGTAGTCCTGATAGATACCAGTAGTCCTGATAGATACCAGTAGAGTCCTGATAGATACCAGCAGAGTCCTGATAGATACCAGTAGAGTCCTGATAGATACCAGTAGAGTCCTGATAGATACCAGCAGTCCTGATAGATACCAGTAGAGTCCTGATAGATACCAGTATAGTCCTGATAAATACCAGTAGAGTCCTGATAGATACCAGTAGAGTCCTGATAGATACCAGTAGAGTCCTGATAGATATCAGTAGAGTCCTGATAGATACCAGTAGTCCTGATAGATACCAGTAGAGTCCTAATAGATACCAGTAGTCCTGATAGATACCAGTAGAGTCCTGATAGATACCAGTAGAGTCCTGATAGATACCAGTAGAGTCCTGATAGATACCAGTAGTCCTGATAGATACCAGTAGAGTCCTGATAGATACCAGTAGTCCTGATAGATACCAGTAGTCCTGATAGATACCAGTAGAGTCCTGATAGATACCAGTAGAGTCCTGATAGATACCAGTAGTCCTGATAGATACCAGCAGTCCTGATGGATACCAGTAGAGTCCTGATAGATACCAGCAGTCCTGATAGAGACCAGTAGAGTCCTGATAGATACCAGTAGAGTCCTGATAGATACCAGTAGAGTCCAGACAGATACCAGTAGAGTCCTGATAGATACCACTGGTCCTGATAGATACCAGTAGAGTCCTGATAGATACCAGTAGAGTCCTGATAGATACCAGTAGAGTCCTGATAGATACCAGTAGAGTCCTGATAGATACCAGTAGAGTCCTGATAGATACCAGTAGTCCTGATAGATACCAGTAGAGTCCTGATAGATACCAGTAGTCCTGATAGATACCAGTAGAGTCCTGATAGATACCAGTAGTCCTGATAGATACCAGTAGAGTCCTGATAGATACCAGCAGTCCTGATAGATACCAGTAGTCCTGATAGATACCAGTAGAGTCCTGATAGATACCAGTAGAGTCCTGATAGATACCAGTAGAGTCCTGATAGATACCAGGCTCAGACTGCTGCATAGTTACCATAGTTACCATAGTTACCGCTGGCGCTGGTAAGGACATGTGGTTTCAACTTCACAATGAATAAGAGTTAGAAGGTCTGGATGTTGTAGTCTACAGTACTATAGAGTAGAGGTCTGGATGTTGTAGTCAACAGTACTATACAGTAGAGGTCTGGATGTTGTAGTCTACAGTACTATACAGTAGAGGTCTGGATGTTGTAGTCTACAGTACTATACATTAGAGGTCTGGATGTTGTAGTCTACAGTACTATACAGTAGAGGTCTGGATGTTGTAGTCTACAGTACTATACAGTAGAGGTCTACAGTAGAGGTCTGATGTTGTAGTCTACAGTACTATACAGTAGAGGTCTGGATGTTGTAGTCTACAGTACTATACAGTAGAGGTCTGGATGTTGTAGTCTACAGTACTATACAGTAGAGGTCTGGATGTTGTGGTTAGGGTTATAGCCTGTACTATACAGGAGTTAAAGGTCTGGATGTTAGGGTTATAGCCTGTACTATACAGGAGTTAAAGGTCTGGATGTTAGGGTTATAGCCTGTACTATACAGGAGTTAAAGGTCTGGATGTTAGGGTTAGGGTTATAGCCTGTACTATACAGGAGTTAAAGGTCTGGATGTTAGGGTTAGGGTTATAGCCTGTACTATACAGGAGTTAAAGGTCTGGATGTTAGGGTTAGGGTTATAGCCTGTACTATACAGGAGTTAAAGGTCTGGATGTTAGGGTTATAGCCTGTACTATTCAGGAGTTAAAGGTCTGGATGTTAGGGTTAGGGTTATAGCCTGTACTATACAGGAGTTAAAGGTCTGGATGTTAGGGTTATAGCCTGTACTATACAGGAGTTAAAGGTCTGGATGTTAGGGTTATAGCCTGTACTATACAGGAGTTAAAGGTCTGGATGTTAGGGTTAGGGTTATAGCCTGTACTATACAGGAGTTAAAGGTCTGGATGTTAGGGTTATAGCCTGTACTATACAGGAGTTAAAGGTCTGGATGTTAGGGTTAGGGTTATAGCCTGTACTATAGAGGAGTTAAAGGTCTGGATGTTAGGGTTATAGCCTGTACTATACAGGAGTTAAAGGTCTGGATGTTAGGGTTAGTACTATACAGGAGTTAAAGGCCTGGATGTTAGGGTTAGGGTTATAGCCTGTACTATACAGGAGTTAAAGGTCTGGATGTTAGGGTTAGGGTTATAGCCTGTACTATACAGGAGTTAAAGGTCTGGATGTTAGGGTTATAGCCTGTACTATACAGGAGTTAAAGGTCTGGATGTTAGGGTTATAGCCTGTACTATACAGGAGTTAAAGGTCTGGATGTTAGGGTTATAGCCTGTACTATACAGGAGTTAAAGGTCTGGATGTTAGGGTTATAGCCTGTACTATACAGGAGTTAAAGGTCTGGATGTTAGGGTTAGGGTTATAGCCTGTACTATACAGGAGTTAAAGGTCTGGATGTTAGGGTTATAGCCTGTACTATACAGGAGTTAAAGGTCTGGATGTTAGGGTTAGGGTTATAGCCTGTACTATACAGGAGTTAAAGGTCTGGATGTTAGGGTTATAGCCTGTACTATACAGGAGTTAAAGGTCTGGATGTTAGGGTTAGTACTATACAGGAGTTAAAGGCCTGGATGTTAGGGTTAGGGTTATAGCCTGTACTATACAGGAGTTAAAGGTCTGGATGTTAGGGTTAGGGTTATAGCCTGTACTATACAGGAGTTAAAGGTCTGGATGTTAGGGTTATAGCCTGTACTATACAGGAGTTAAAGGTCTGGATGTTAGGGTTATAGCCTGTACTATACAGGAGTTAAAGGTCTGGATGTTAGGGTTATAGCCTGTACTATACAGGAGTTAAAGGTCTGGATGTTAGGGTTATAGCCTGTACTATACAGGAGTTAAAGGTCTGGATGTTAGGGTTATAGCCTGTACTATACAGGAGTTAAAGGTATGGATGTTAGGGTTAGGGTTATAGCCTGTACTATACAGGAGTTAAAGGTCTGGATGTTAGGGTTATAGCCTGTACTATACAGGAGTTAAAGGTCTGGATGTTAGGGTTAGGGATAGCTCTGGATGTTAGGGTTAGGGCTAGCTCTGGATGTTAGGGTTAGGGATAGCTCTGGATGTTAGGGTTAGGGATAGCTCTGGATGTTAGGGTTAGGGATAGCTCTGGATGTTAGGGTTAGGGCTAGCTCTGGATGTTAGGGTTAGGGATAGCTCTGGATGTTAGGGTTAGGGATAGCTCTGGATGTTAGGGTTAGGGCTAGCTCTGGATGTTAGGGTTAGGGATAGCTCTGGATGTTAGTATATACAGGAGTTAGTTATCTGTATCTGTCCTGTTCGAGGTCCATAGCTGTGACAGGCAGGCGCGTGCCTCTCTAAAGCACATACGCCAACAGCCATCTGTCCATAATAGCTGCAGATTACGTCTGCAACCAGAGAGATAGAGCGAGAGAGACAGAGCGACAGAGAGAGAGCACAGAGAGAGAGAGAGACAGAGAGAGAGAGACAGAGAGACAGAGAGAGAGAGAGAGAGAGAGAGAGAGAGAGAGAGAGAGAGAGAGAGAGAGAGAGAGAGAGAGAGAGAGAGAGAGAGAGAGAGAGAGAGAGAGAGAGAGAGAGAGAGAGAGAGAGAGAGAGAGAGAGAGACACACAGAGAGAGAGAGAGAGAGAGAGAGAGAGACAGAGAGAGAGCACCCTCCTCTCTTCACGATAGCAGGACTGTAGTAGCACTCACAGGCGGTGCGCTTTAAAGTGGGAAGTTTCGAAAAGGATTCTGTATAAATCAGCACCTTCATGTCGGCTCTGCTGGATATTTACACACCGATGCTATGGTTACCTTTATTACGGTAAGACACGTTTACATTACAACTTTACTGGTCAACTGATGTTGTTTTGAATTGAAACTCAGTCCGTGCGAATCTGAAACGACCGTGGCTTGAGTGACAGACAGAGCGGCGCGTTTGCGTCTTATTCCAGGAGAAAATAGAAAGAAGACGAGATAGAAACAATTAAAGAGTAATACATATCAACATGATCTGTTTGGGAAGTTGGTAACTGACGCTGCAACTGATATAGTTTATTACTGTTGTAAAACTATTGTAAAACCAAATCTAAACGTATGGTTTGGATACATGGAAGGGATTTAATTATAAATGATATATTTCCTTCAATAAGACAGTTGAATAATATCCTAGCATTATGTAGAATTTGCTTTGCGGCTTGGTAAATTAACCCCATCATATGAGTAGATCCATTCGGAATGTGTAATGCTATGCGCTGAGCGGTGCCCCGGGGCGGAAAGAAAACCAGTACGGGCAAATTCACTCCTTACCTCCCTGGAATACACTCCTTCCATACCTCAGGTAGACAATAGATAGGGCTGGTCTGCTGCTCGGCTATTATAACATGTAGCCTGCCATACACACATCATATATTATGTTCAACGGAAGAATTTGAAGTAGACTACTGTACATAGAATGGATATGTTGTGGGATTCCTGCTTGCGCTAAATGAACTAAATCAAAACATCCAACTTCCCTCACGCCTTCCTAGGGGAATTAAAGTCAGTATGGCTCTACAATTGAAAAAAAAAGAAAGCATAATGCTTTCAGACTGCCAATGTGTCAGTGTGTCTGCCAGCTCAACAGTCTTTGTGCAGGAGAAAGTGAACATTATAGTTTACGCCAACGGGGTCCCCTTTCCCGGAAAACTTTTGCGGCTGCGTGATGCGCAGTGAGGAGTTCTCAGAATGTAATGAGGTGGAATGTTAAACTACGGCCCCAGAACCCTTAAAATGATGCTTTATTTTGTCCATCGGCCTCCCTGTGGTGTGCCGGCAGGTTGCCCTAAACACGGCCAGAGATAGCAGACAATCCCTAAAATGGATAATCCCGCAAATCTGAGGAATAGACGGGATTGGCTACTGCCCTGCCTCGGGTGGTGGGGATGTGTTGATAATATAGTGGCTGGAAGGGAGAGAGAACCGGTTCCCTGGGGTGGTGGGGATGTGTTGATAATATAGTGGCTGGAGGGAGAGAGAACCGGTTCCCTGGGGTGGTGGGGATGTGTTGATAATATAGTGGCTGGAGGGAGAGAGAACCGGTTCCCTGGGGTGGTGGGGATGTGTTGATAATATAGTGGCTGGAGGGAGAGAGAACCGGTTCCCTGGGGTGGTGGGGATGTGTTGATGATATAGTGGCTGGAGGGAGAGAGAACCGGTTCCTGGGGTGGTGGGGATGTGTTGATAATATAGTGGCTGGAGGGAGAGAGAACCGGTTCCCTGGGGTGGTGGGGATGTGTTGATAATATAGTGGCTGGAGGGAGAGAGAACCGGTTCCCTGGGGTGGTGGGGATGTGTTGATAATATAGTGGCTGGAGGGAGAGAGAACCGGTTCCCTGGGGTGGTGGGGATGTGTTGATAATATAGTGGCTGGAGGGAGAGAGAACCGGTTCCCTGGTAGTTTCTGCCATCAGTTTGTTTGGTCTGAGCGGGCCTCCACGGCAGCGTCAGGGTGGTCCTGTGCCTGGTACAGCGCTGTAGGGATACTACTACTACTGGCTACAGACCTAATACCGCATCTGTCAAATACTAGGTTTGATGCAGAGCGCATCTGACTTGAGGAGCACTGGGATTTAAAGATGAGCGGTTCCACAGATCAGAAAATGGCGACAGCGCAGGCTACACCAGTAGAGTACTGCACAGCCTGGCCGCGTGCTACAGGAACATCACCACAGTGGTCCTCTGGAGCTCAGCTGGTAGAGCACGGCGCTTGGTCCTCTGTAGCTCAGCTGGTAGAGCACGGCGCTTGGTCCTCTGTAGCTCAGCTGGTAGAGCACGGCGCTTGGTCCTCTGTAGCTCAGCTGGTAGAGCACGGCGCTTGGTCCTCTGTAGCTCAGCTGGTAGAGCACGGCGCTTGGTCCTCTGGAGCTCAGCTGGTAGAGCACGGCGCTTGGTCCTCTGTAGCTCAGCTGGTAGAGCACGGCGCTTGGTCCTCTGGAGCTCAGCTGGTAGAGCACGGCGCTTGGTCCTCTGTAGCTCAGCTGGTAGAGCACGGCGCTTGGTCCTCTGGAGCTCAGCTGGTAGAGCACGGCGCTTGGTCCTCTGTAGCTCAGCTGGTAGAGCACGGCGCTTGGTCCTCTGGAGCTCAGCTGGTAGAGCACGGCGCTTGGTCCTCTGGAGCTCAGCTGGTAGAGCACGGCGCTTGGTCCTCTGTAGCTCAGCTGGTAGAGCACGGCGCTTGGTCCTCTGGAGCTCAGCTGGTAGAGCACGGCGCTTGGTCCTCTGTAGCTCCGCTGGTAGAGCACGGCGCTTGGTCCTCTGGAGCTCAGCTGGTAGAGCACGGCGCTTGGTCCTCTGGAGCTCAGCTGGTAGAGCACGGCGCTTGGTCCTCTGTAGCTCAGCTGGTAGAGCACGGCGCTTGGTCCTCTGGAGCTCAGCTGGTAGAGCACGGCGCTTGGTCCTCTGTAGCTCCGCTGGTAGAGCACGGCGCTTGGTCCTCTGGAGCTCAGCTGGTAGAGCACGGCGCTTGGTCCTCTGTAGCTCAGCTGGTAGAGCACGGCGCTTGGTCCTCTGTAGCTCAGCTGGTAGAGCACGGCGCTTGGTCCTCTGTAGCTCAGCTGGTAGAGCACGGCGCTTGGTCCTCTGTAGCTCAGCTGGTAGAGCACGGCGCTTGGAACGCCAGGGTAGTGGGGTTTGATCCCCGGGACCACCCATACGTAAAAATGTATGCGCGCATGACTGTAAGTCGCTTTGGATAAAAGCTTCTGCTAAAATGGCATATTATTATTATGCAGAGTCAGTCGCTGGTAGCCCTAGCAACCACACCATAGCCACATTACCGTAGCCTGCACCACGTCATAGTCAACTCAATCATGCTCTCCTCAAATGGTCACTTCCAATCTCTGTGAGAGTTTGTGTTGAGAAATAATTAGATTTAACATGTGACATTTCAATAACAAGTATCCATTCCACACTCCAACATATTGAAGGCCTTGATTTCAATCAGATCAAGCGTTAACTGGCGATAGCGGACACTTGCATAGGTATGTTTTGGGGGTGTTGAGGTTGGAGTTATCCAATTGGTGAGCAGATGCTCTTGGGATCATTGTCACGAAGCCACACGCCCACACCCCTCCCACTCGCGTTAGAAAGTGTAGGCAGGCTATTTAAGCAATAAGGCCGATGAGGTGTGGTATATGTTCAATCTAGAATCAGCTTCCTATTTCGCAACAAAGCCTCCTTCACTCATGCTGCCAAACATGCCCGCGATGTAATTTACAAAATAGCCTCCAACACTCTACTCAGCAAATTGGATGTAGTCTATCACAGTGCCATCCGTTTTGTCACCAAAGCCCCATACACTACCCACCACTGTGACCTGTACGCTCTTGTTGGCTGGTCCTCACTACATATTCGTCGCCAAACCCACTGGCTCCAGGCCATCTATAAATCACTGCTAGGCAAATCCCCGCCTTATCTTAGCTCATTGGTCACCATAGCAACACCCACCCGTAGTATGCGCTCCAGCAGGTATATCTCACTGGTCATCCCCAAAGCCAACACCTCCTTTGGCCGCCATTCCTTCCAGTTCTCTGCTGCCAATGACTGGAACGAACTGCAAAAATCTCTGAAGCTGGAGACTCTTATCTCCCTCAATAACTTTAAGCATCAGTTGTCAGAGCAGCTTACCGATCACTGCACCTGTACACAGCCCATCTGAAATTAGCCCACCCAACTACCTCATCCCTATATTGTTATTTATTTTGCTCTTTTGCACCCCAGTATCTCTATTTGCACATCATCTCTTGCACATCTATCATTCCAGTGTTAATACTAAATTGTAATTATTTTGCACTATGGCCTATTTATTGTCTTACCTCCATACCTTGCTACATTTGCACACACTGTATATATATTTTCTGTTGTATTTTTTGACTTTATGTTTTGTTTATGTAACTCTGTGTTGTTGTTTTTATCGCACTGCTTTGCTTTATCTTGGCCAGGTCGCAGTTGTAAATGAGAACTTGTTCTCAACTGGCTTACCTGGTTAAATAAAGGTGAAATAAAAAATAAATAAAATATATGGTCAGTACGACACAACGCGGAGTGCCTGGATACAGCCCTTAGCCGTGGTATATTGGACATGTACCACAAACCCCTGAGGTGCCTAATTGCTGTTAGAAACTGGTTACCAGCATAATTAGACCAGTAATTAGTATACAGTCTGATATACCACGGCTTTCAGCCAATCAGCATTCAGGGCTCGAACCACCCAGTTTATAAATATAAATAATTACGTTCAAATTGAAAAATACTGAAAGGAAATAATGATGATGTAATAATGAGGATTCACATTCCAGTGTTGCACTTGGAAACAAGGCTGCATGGGATTTCTGATAGTGCGACTCCATCCAATGGCAATGTCCGCTTTAGGTATAATGAAGAGAGGGTGGTATGTATGTCAGATCACAGTCTCAGCATGCAGCTACAGTCTCACTAGCCTGGTCCCAGATCTGTTTGTATTGCAGCAGTAGCCTCACTAGCCTGGTCCCAGATCTGTTTGTATTGCAGCAGTAGTCTCACTAGCCTGGTCCCAGATCTGTTTGTATTGCAGCAGTAGTCTCACTAGCCTGGTCCCAGATCTGTTTGTATTGCAGCAGTAGTCTCACTAGCCTGGTCCCAGATCTGTTTGTATTGCAGCAGTAGTCTCACTAGCCTGGTCCCAGATCTGTTTGTATTGCAGCAGTAGCCTCACTAGCCTGGTCCCAGATCTGTTTGTATTGCAGCAGTAGTCTCACTAGCCTGGTCCCAGATCTGTTTGTATTGCAGCAGTAGCCTCACTAGCCTGGTCCCAGATCTGTTTGTATTGCAGCAGTAACCTCACTAGCCTGGTCCCAGATCTGTTTGTGCTCTTGCCAACTCCATGGCTGTCAACACCACTGCTGTCACTGTAAAGCCAAACATGACAGTTCCGTGTGTACTGGGCAAGAGAGCAGAACCGGCTTGGCACCAGAACCAGGCTATTGTAGTGGGCAGACCTGGCCAAGGCCCAGTCACAATGGTTTACACATTTATAGGACCATGTTTAGACTGGACCTACTTATTGACAGGTAGAGACTCTACAGAGACATGGATTTACACATTTATAGGACCATGTTTAGACTGGACATCCTTATTGACAGGTAGAGACTATACAGAGACATGGATTTACACATTTATAGGACCATGTTTAGACTGGACCTACTTATTGACAGGTAGAGACTCTACAGAGACATGGATTTACACATTTATAGGACCATGTTTAGACTGGACATACTTATTGACAGGTAGAGACTCTACAGAGACATGGGTTTACACATTTATAGGACCATGTTTAGACTGGACATACTTATTGACAGGTAGAGACTCTACAGAGACATGGATTTACATATTGAAACATGCAGGGACACAGTTATACCCTCATACTGCTGCGTGTGTGTGTGTGTGTGTGTGTGTGTGTGTGTGTGTGTGTGTGGCCTGAGGTGCAGAACAGAGCAGAGCAGGGAAACATCATATGGTCTGAAGGTGAATGCCCACTTATTTCTGCAGCCCCCATCACATGACGCCCCAGAACACAGTGAGGTCATAGAGGAGGCGACACTATTGGCTGAAGTAGTGATTATATCTATAGAAGAACCTCTGTAGTGTAGATATGGACATTATATCTATAGAATAACCTCTGTAGTGTAGAAATTGACATTATATCTATAGAGGAACCTCTGTAGTGTAGATATGGACATTATATCTATAGAGGAACCTCTGTAGTGTAGATATGGACATTATATCTATAGAAGAACCTCTGTAGTGTAGATATGGACGTTATATCTATAGAGGAACCTCTGTAGTGTAGATATGGACATTATATCTATAGAAGAACCTCTGTAGTGTAGATATGGACATTATATCTATAGAGGAACCTCTGTAGTGTAGATATGGACATTATATCTATAGAAGAACCTCTGTAGTGTAGATATGGACATTATATCTATAGAGGAACCTCTGTAGTGTAGATATGGACATTATATCTATAGAAGAACCTCTGTAGTGTAGATATGGACATTATATCTATAGAGGAACCTCTGTAGTGTAGATATGGACATTATATCTATAGAAGAACCTCTGTAGTGTAGATATGGACATTATATCTATAGAAGAACCTCTGTAGTGTAGATATGGACATTGTATCTATAGAAGAACCTCTGTAGTGTAGATATGGACATTATATCTATAGAAGAACCTCTGTACTGTAGATATGGACATTATATCTATAGAGCAACCTCTGTACTGTAGATATGGACATTATATCTATAGAGGAACCTCTGTAGTGTAGATATGGACATTATATTTATAGAGGAACCTCTGTAGTGTAGATATGGACATTATATCTATAGAAGAACCTCTGTCCTGTAGATATGGACATTATATCTATAGAAGAAACCGTGTACTGTAGATATGGACATTATATCTATAGAGGAACCTCTGGACTGTAGATATGGACATTATATCTATAGAAGAACCTCTGTAGTGTAGATATGGACATTATATCTATAGAAGAACCTCTGTAGTGTAGATATGGACATTATATCTATAGAAGAAGCCGTGTACTGTAGATATGGACATTATATCTATAGAAGAACCTCTGTAGTGTAGATATGGACATTATATCTATAGAATAACCTCTGTAGTGTAGATATGGACATTATATCTATAGAAGAACCTCTGTAGTGTAGATATGGAAATTATATCTATAGAAGAACCTCTGTAGTGTAGATATGGACATTATATCTATAGAAGAACCTCTGTAGTGTAGATATGGACATTATATCTATAGAAGAACCTCTGTAGTGTAGATATGGACATTATATCTATAGAAGAACCCCTGTAGTGTAGATATGGACATTATATCTATAGAAGAAACCGTGTACTGTAGATATGGACATTATATCTATAGAAGAACCTCTGTAGTGTAGATATGGACATTATATCTATAGAAGAACCTATGTAGTGTAGATATGGACATTATATGTATAGAAGAACCTCTGTACTGTAGATATGGACATTATATCTATAGAAGAAACCGTGTACTGTAGATATGGATATTATATCTATAGAGGAACCTCTGGACTGTAGATATGGACATTATATCTATAGAAGAACCTCTGTAGTGTAGATATGGACATTATATCTATAGAAGAACCTCTGTCCTGTAGATATGGACATTATATCTATTGAAGAAACCGTGTACTTTAGATATGGACATTATATCTATAGAGGAACCTCTGGACTGTAGATATGGACATTATATCTATAGAAGAACCTCTGTAGTGTAGATATGGACATTATATCTATAGAAGAACCTCTGTAGTGTAGATATGGACATTATATCTATAGAAGAAGCCGTGTACTGTAGATATGGACATTATATCTATAGAGGAACCTCTGTAGTGTAGATATGGACATTATATCTATAGAAGAACCTCTGTAGTGTAGATATGGACATTATATCTATAGAAGAAGCCGTGTACTGTAGATATGGACATTATATCTATAGAAGAACCTCTGTAGTGTAGATATGGACATTATATCTATAGAAGAACCTCTGTAGTGTAGATATGGACATTATATCTATAGAAGAACCTCTGTAGTGTAGATATGGACATTATATCTATAGAAGAACCTCTGTAGTGTAGATATGGACATTATATCTATAGAAGAACCTCTGTAGTGTAGATATGGACATTATATCTATAGAAGAACCTCTGTAGTGTAGATATGGACATTATATCTATAGAAGAACCTCTGTAGTGTAGATATGGACATTATATCTATAGAAGAACCCCTGTAGTGTAGATATGGACATTATATCTATAGAAGAAACTGTGTACTGTAGATATGGACATTATATCTATAAAAGAACCTCTGTAGTGTAGATATGGACATTATATCTATAGAAGAACCTCTGTACTGTAGATATGGACATTATATCTATAGAAGAAACCGTGTACTGTAGATATGGACATTATATCTATAGAGGAACCTCTGGACTGTAGATATGGACATTATATCTATAGAAGAACCTCTGTAGTGTAGATATGGACATTATATCTATAGAAGAACCTCTGTACTGTAGATATGGACATTATATCTATAGAAGAAACCGTGTACTGTAGATATGGACATTATATCTATAGAGGAACCTCTGGAGTGTAGATATGGACATTATATCTATAGAAGAACCTCTGTAGTGTAGATATGGACATTATATCTATAGAAGAACCTCTGTAGTGTAGATATGGACATTATATCTATAGAAGAACCTCTGTAGTGTAGATATGGACATTATATCTATAGAAGAACCTCTGTAGTGTAGATATGGACATTATATCTATAGAAGAACCTCTGTAGTGTAGATATGGACATTATATCTATAGAAGAACCTCTGTAGTGTAGATATGGACATTATATCTATAGAAGAAACTGTGTACTGTAGATATGGACATTATATCTATAGAAGAACCTCTGTAGTGTAGATATGGACATTATATCTATAGAAGAAGCTGTGTACTGTAGATATGGACATTATATCTATAGAAGAACCTCTGTAGTGTATATATGGACATTATATCTATAGAAGAAACCGTGTACTGTAGATATGGACATTATATCTATAGAGGAACCTCTGTAGTGTAGATATGGACATTATATCTATAGAAGAACCTCTGTAGTGTAGATATGGACATTATATCTATAGAAGAACCTCTGTACTGTAGATATGGACATTATATCTATAGAAGAAACCGTGTACTGTAGATATGGACATTATATCTATAGAAGAACCTCTGTACTGTTGATATGGACATTATATCTATAGAATAACCTCTGTAGTGTAGATATGGACATTATATCTATAGAAGAACCTCTGTACTGTAGATATGGACATTATATCTATAGAAGAAGCCGTGTACTGTAGATATGGACATTATATCTATAGAAGAACCTCTGTAGTGTAGATATGGACATTATATCTATAGAAGAACCTCTGTAGTGTAGATATGGACATTATATCTATAGAAGAACCTCTGTAGTGTAGATATGGACATTATATCTATAGAAGAACCTCTGTAGTGTAGATATGGACATTATATCTATAGAAGAACCTCTGTAGTGTAGATATGGACATTATATCTATAGAAGAACCTCTGTAGTGTAGATATGGACATTATATCTATAGAAGAACCTCTGTACTGTAGATATGGACATTATATCTATAGAAGAACCTCTGTAGTGTAGATATGGACATTATATCTATAGAAGAACCTCTGTAGTGTAGATATGGACATTATATCTATAGAAGAACCTCTGTAGTGTAGATATGGACATTATATCTATAGAAGAACCTCTGTAGTGTAGATATGGACATTATATCTATAGAAGAACCTCTGTACTGTAGATATGGACATTATATCTATAGAGGAACCTCTGTAGTGTAGATATGGACATTATATCTATAGAAGAAACCTCTGTACTGTAGATATGGACATTATATCTATAGAAGAACCTCTGTAGTGTAGATATGGACATTATATCTATAGAAGAACCTCTGTAGTGTAGATATGGACATTATATCTATAGAAGAACCTCTGTAGTGTAGATATGGACATTATATCTATAGAAGAACCTCTGTAGTGTAGATATGGACATTATATCTATAGAAGAAGCTGTGTAGTGTAGATATGGACATTATATCTATAGAGGAACCTCTGTAGTGTAGATATGGACATTATATCTATAGAAGAACCTGTGTAGTGTAGATATGGACATTATATCTATAGAGGAAGCTGTGTAGTGTAGATATGGACATTATATCTATAGAAGAACCTCTGTAGTGTAGATATGGACATTATATCTATAGAAGAACCTCTGTAGTGTAGATATGGACATTATATCTATAGAAGGAACCTCTGTAGTGTAGATATGGACATTATATCTATAGAGGAACCTCTGTAGTGTAGATATGGACATTATATCTATAGAAGAACCTCTGTAGTGTAGATATGGACATTATATCTATAGAAGAACCTCTGTAGTGTAGATATGGACATTATATCTATAGAGGAACCTCTGTAGTGTAGATATGGACATTATATCTATAGAAGAACCTCTGTAGTGTAGATATGGACATTATATCTATAGAAGAACCTCTGTAGTGTAGATATGGACATTATATCTATAGAAGAACCTCTGTAGTGTAGATATGGACATTATATCTATAGAAGAACCTGTGTAGTGTAGATATGGACATTATATCTATAGAAGAACCTCTGTACTGTAGATATGGACATTATATCTATAGAAGAAGCTGTGTAGTGTAGATATGGACATTATATCTATAGAAGAACCTCTGTAGTGTAGATATGGACATTATATCTATAGAAGAACCTCTGTAGTGTAGATATGGACATTATATCTATAGAAGAAACCGTGTACTGTAGATATGGACATTATATCTATAGAGGAACCTCTGGAGTGTAGATATGGACATTATATCTATAGAAGAACCTCTGTAGTGTAGATATGGACATTATATCTATAGAAGAACCTCT
The DNA here is from genome assembly GCF_020615455.1 of Coregonus clupeaformis. Classification (NCBI taxonomy): domain Eukaryota; kingdom Metazoa; phylum Chordata; class Actinopteri; order Salmoniformes; family Salmonidae; genus Coregonus; species Coregonus clupeaformis. The sequence goes on from NW_025534781.1 coordinate 92,589, forward strand.
GTAGTGTAGATATGGACATTATATCTATAGAAGAACCGTGTACTGTAGATATGGACATTATATCTATAGAGGAACCTCTGTAGTGTAGATATGGACATTATATCTATAGAAGAAGCTGTGTACTGTAGATATGGACATTATATCTATAGAAGAACCTCTGTAGTGTAGATATGGACATTATATCTATAGAAGAACCTCTGTAGTGTAGATATGGACATTATATCTATAGAAGAACCTCTGTAGTGTAGATATGGACATTATATCTATAGAAGAACCTCTGTAGTGTAGATATGGACATTATATCTATAGAAGAACCTCTGTAGTGTAGATATGGACATTATATCTATAGAAGAACCCCTGTAGTGTAGATATGGACATTATATCTATAGAAGAAACTGTGTACTGTAGATATGGACATTATATCTATAGAAGAACCTCTGTAGTGTAGATATGGACATTATATCTATAGAAGAACCTCTGTAGTGTAGATATGGACATTATATCTATAGAAGAACCTCTGTAGTGTAGATATGGACATTATATCTATAGAAGAAACCGTGTACTGTAGATATGGACATTATATCTATAGAGGAACCTCTGGACTGTAGATATGGACATTATATCTATAGAGGAACATCTGTAGTGTAGATATGGACATTATATCTATAGAAGAACCTCTGTCCTGTAGATATGGACATTATATCTATAGAAGAAACCGTGTACTGTAGATATGGACATTATATCTATAGAGGAACCTCTGTACTGTAGATATGGACATTATATCTATAGAAGAACCTCTGTAGTATAGATATGGACATTATATATATAGAAGAACCTCTGTAGTGTAGATATGGACATTATATCTATAGAAGAAGCTGTGTACTGTAGATATGGACATTATATCTATAGAGGAACCTCTGTAGTGTAGATATGGACATTATATCTATAGAAGAACCTCTGTAGTGTAGATATGGACATTATATCTATAGAAGAAGCTGTGTACTGTAGATATGGACATTATATCTATAGAAGAACCTCTGTAGTGTATATATGGACATTATATCTATAGAAGAACCTCTGTTGTGTAGATATGGACATTATATCTATAGAAGAAGCCGTGTACTGTAGATATGGACATTATATCTATAGAGGAACCTCTGTAGTGTAGATATGGACATTATATCTATAGAGGAACCTCTGTAGTGTAGATATGGACATTATATCTATAGAGGAACCTCTGTAGTGGAGATATGGACATTATATCTATAGAGGAACCTATGTAGTGTAGATATGGACATTATATCTATAGAGGAACCTCTGTAGTGTAGATATGGACATTATATCTATAGAATAACCTCTGTAGTGTAGATATGGACATTATATCTATAGAAGAACCTCTGTACTGTAGATATGGACATTATATCTATAGAAGAACCTCTGTACTGTAGATATGGACATTATATCTATAGAAGAAGCTGTGTACTGTAGATATGGATATTATATCTATAGAAGAAGCTGTGTACTGTAGATATGGACATTATATCTATAGAAGAACCTCTGTAGTGTAGATATGGACATTATATCTATAGAAGAACCTCTGTAGTGTAGATATGGACATTATATCTATAGAAGAAACCGTGTACTGTAGATATGGACATTATATCTATAGAGGAACCTCTGGACTGTAGATATGGACATTATATCTATAGAGGAACATCTGTAGTGTAGATATGGACATTATATCTATAGAAGAACCTCTGTCCTGTAGATATGGACATTATATCTATAGAAGAAACCGTGTACTGTAGATATGGACATTATATCTATAGAGGAACCTCTGGACTGTAGATATGGACATTATATCTATAGAAGAACCTCTGTAGTGTAGATATGGACATTATATCTATAGAAGAAGCTGTGTACTGTAGATATGGACATTATATCTATAGAGGAACCTCTGTAGTGTAGATATGGACATTATATCTATAGAAGAACCTCTGTAGTGTAGATATGGACATTATATCTATAGAAGAACCTCTGTAAAGTAGATATGGACATTATATCTATAGAAGAAGCCGTGTACTGTATATATGGACATTATATCTATAGAAGAACCTCTGTAGTGTAGATATGGACATTATATCTATAGAAGAACCTCTGTACTGTTGATATGGACATTATATCTATAGAATAACCTCTGTAGTGTAGATATGGACATTATATCTATAGAAGAACCTCTGTACTGTAGATATGGACATTATATCTATAGAGGAACCTCTGTAGTGTAGATATGGACATTATATCTATAGAAGAACCTCTGTAGAGTAGATATGGACATTATATCTATAGAAGAAGCCGTGTACTGTAGATATGGACATTATATCTATAGAAGAACCTCTGTAGTGTAGATATGGACATTATATCTATAGAAGAACCTCTGTAGTGTAGATATGGACATTATATCTATAGAAGAACCTCTGTAAAGTAGATATGGACATTATATCTATAGAAGAAGCCGTGTACTGTAGATATGGACATTATATCTATAGAAGAACCTCTGTAGTGTAGATATGGACATTATATCTATAGAAGAACCTCTGTAGTGTAGATATGGACATTATATCTATAGAAGAAGCCGTGTACTGTAGATATGGACATTATATCTATAGAAGAACCTCTGTAGTGTAGATATGGACATTATATCTATAGAAGAACCTCTGTAGTGTAGATATGGACATTATATCGATAGAAGAAGCCGTGTACTGTAGATATGGACATTATATCTATAGAGGAACCTCTGTAGTGTAGATATGGACATTATATCTATAGAGGAACCTCTGTAGTGTAGATATGGACATTATATCTATAGAGGAACCTCTGTAGTGTAGATATGGACATTATATCTATAGAAGAACCTCTGTACTGTAGATATGGACATTATATCTATAGAAGAACCTCTGTAGTGTAGATATGGACATTATATCTATAGAAGAACCCCTGTAGTGTAGATATGGACATTATATCTATAGAAGAAACTGTGTACTGTAGATATGGACATTATATCTATAAAAGAACCTCTGTAGTGTAGATATGGACATTATATCTATAGAAGAACCTCTGTACTGTAGATATGGACATTATATCTATAGAAGAACCTCTGTACTGTAGATATGGACATTATATCAATAGAAGAAACCGTGTACTGTAGATATGGACATTATATCTATAGAGGAACCTCTGGACTGTAGATATGGACATTATATCTATAGAAGAACCTCTGTAGTGTAGATATGGACATTATATCTATAGAAGAACCTCTGTAGTGTAGATATGGACATTATATCTATAGAAGAAGCCGTGTACTGTAGATATGGACATTATATCTATAGAAGAACCTCTGTAGTGTAGATATGGACATTATATCTATATAGGAACCTCTGTAGTGTAGATATGGACATTATATCTATAGAGGAACCTCTGTAGTGTAGATATGGACATTATATCTATAGAGGAACCTCTGTAGTGTAGATATGGACATTATATCTATAGAATAACCTCTGTACTGTAGATATGGACATTATATCTATAGAAGAACCTCTGTACTGTAGATATGGACATTATATCTATAGAAGAACCTCTGTACTGTAGATATGGACATTATATCTATAGAAGAAGCTGTGTACTGTAGATATGGATATTATATCTATAGAAGAAGCTGTGTACTGTAGATATGGACATTATATCTATAGAAGAACCTCTGTAGTGTAGATATGGACATTATATCTATAGAAGAACCTCTGTAGTGTAGATATGGACATTATATCAATAGAAGAAACCGTGTACTGTAGATATGGACATTATATCTATAGAGGAACCTCTGGACTGTAGATATGGACATTATATCTATAGAGGAACATCTGTAGTGTAGATATGGACATTATATCTATAGAAGAACCTCTGTCCTGTAGATATGGACATTATATCTATAGAAGAAACCGTGTACTGTAGATATGGACATTATATCTATAGAGGAACCTCTGGACTGTAGATATGGACATTATATCTATAGAAGAACCTCTGTAGTGTAGATATGGACATTATATCTATAGAAGAAGCTGTGTACTGTAGATATGGACATTATATCTATAGAGGAACCTCTGTAGTGTAGATATGGACATTATATCTATAGAAGAACCTCTGTAGTGTAGATATGGACATTATATCTATAGAAGAACCTCTGTAACGTAGATATGGACATTATATCTATAGAAGAAGCCGTGTACTGTAGATATGGACATTATATCTATAGAAGAACCTCTGTAGTGTAGATATGGACATTATATCTATAGAAGAACCTCTGTACTGTTGATATGGACATTATATCTATAGAATAACCTCTGTAGTGTAGATATGGACATTATATCTATAGAAGAACCTCTGTACTGTAGATATGGACATTATATCTATAGAAGAACCTCTGTAGTGTAGATATGGACATTATATCTATAGAAGAACCTCTGTAAAGTAGATATGGACATTATATCTATAGAAGAAGCCGTGTACTGTAGATATGGACATTATATCTATAGAAGAACCTCTGTAGTGTAGATATGGACATTATATCTATAGAAGAACCTCTGTAGTGTAGATATGGACATTATATCTATAGAAGAACCTCTGTAAAGTAGATATGGACATTATATCTATAGAAGAAGCCGTGTACTGTAGATATGGACATTATATCTATAGAAGAACCTCTGTAGTGTAGATATGGACATTATATCTATAGAAGAACCTCTGTAGTGTAGATATGGACATTATATCGATAGAAGAAGCCGTGTACTGTAGATATGGACATTATATCTATAGAGGAACCTCTGTAGTGTAGATATGGACATTATATCTATAGAGGAACCTCTGTAGTGTAGATATGGACATTATATCTATAGAGGAACCTCTGTAGTGTAGATATGGACATTATATCTATAGAATAACCTCTGTACTGTAGATATGGACATTATATCTATAGAAGAACCTCTGTAGTGTAGATATGGACATTATATCTATAGAAGAACCCCTGTAGTGTAGATATGGACATTATATCTATAGAAGAAACTGTGTACTGTAGATATGGACATTATATCTATAAAATAACCTCTGTAGTGTAGATATGGACATTATATCTATAGAAGAACCTCTGTACTGTAGATATGGACATTATATCTATAGAAGAACCTCTGTACTGTAGATATGGACATTATATCAATAGAAGAAACCGTGTACTGTAGATATGGACATTATATCTATAGAGGAACCTCTGGACTGTAGGTATGGACATTATATCTATAGAAGAACCTCTGTAGTGTAGATATGGACATTATATCTATAGAAGAACCTCTGTAGTGTAGATATGGACATTATATCTATAGAAGAAGCCGTGTACTGTAGATATGGACATTATATCTATAGAAGAACCTCTGTAGTGTAGATATGGACATTATATCTATATAGGAACCTCTGTAGTGTAGATATGGACATTATATCTATAGAGGAACCTCTGTAGTGTAGATATGGACATTATATCTATAGAGGAACCTCTGTAGTGTAGATATGGACATTATATCTATAGAATAACCTCTGTACTGTAGATATGGACATTATATCTATAGAAGAACATCTGTAGTGTAGATATGGACATTATATCTATAGAAGAACCCCTGTAGTGTAGATATGGACATTATATCTATAGAAGAAACTGTGTACTGTAGATATGGACATTATATCTATAAAATAACCTCTGTAGTGTAGATATGGACATTATATCTATAGAAGAACCTCTGTACTGTAGATATGGACATTATATCTATAGAAGAACCTCTGTACTGTAGATATGGACATTATATCAATAGAAGAAACCGTGTACTTTAGATATGGACATTATATCTATAGAGGAACCTCTGGACTGTAGATATGGACATTATATCTATAGAAGAACCTCTGTAGTGTAGATATGGACATTATATCTATAGAAGAACCTCTGTAGTGTAGATATGGACATTATATCTATAGAAGAAGCCGTGTACTGTAGATATGGACATTATATCTATAGAAGAACCTCTGTAGTGTAGATATGGACATTATATCTATAGAAGAACCTCTGTAGTGTTAGATATGGACATTATATCTATAGAAGAACCTCTGTAGTGTAGATATGGAAATTATATCTATAGAAGAACCTCTGTAGTGTAGATATGGACATTATATCTATAGAAGAACCTCTGTAGTGTAGATATGGACATTATATCTATAGAAGAACCTCTGTAGTGTAGATATGGACATTATATCTATAGAAGAACCCCTCTAGTGTAGATATGGACATTATATCTATAGAAGAAACCGTGTACTGTAGATATGGACATTATATCTATAGAAGAACCTCTGTAGTGTAGATATGGACATTATATCTATAGAAGAACCTATGTAGTGTAGATATGGACATTATATCTATAGAAGAACCTCTGTACTGTAGATATGGACATTATATCTATAGAAGAAACCGTGTACTGTAGATATGGATATTATATCTATAGAGGAACCTCTGGACTGTAGATATGGACATTATATCTATAGAGGAACCTCTGTAGTGTAGATATGGACATTATATCTATAGAAGAACCTCTGTAGTGTAGATATGGACATTATATCTAAAGAAGAACCTCTGTCCTGTAGATATGGACATTATATCTATAGAAGAAACCGTGTACTTTAGATATGGACATTATATCTATAGAGGAACCTCTGGACTGTAGATATGGACATTATATCTATAGAAGAACCTATGTAGTGTAGATATGGACATTATATCTATAGAAGAACCTCTGTAGTGTAGATATGGACATTATATCTATAGAAGAAGCCGTGTACTGTAGATATGGACATTATATCTATAGAGGAACCTCTGTAGTGTAGATATGGACATTATATCTATAGAAGAAGCTGTGTACTGTAGATATGGACATTATATCTATAGAAGAACCTCTGTAGTGTAGACATGGACATTATATCTATAGAAGAACCTCTGTAGTGTAGATATGGACATTATATCTATAGAAGAACCTCTGTAGTGTAGATATGGACATTATATCTATAGAAGAACCTCTGTAGTGTAGATATGGACATTATATCTATAGAAGAACCTCTGTAGTGTAGATATGGACATTATATCTATAGAAGAACCCCTGTAGTGTAGATATGGACATTATATCTATAGAATAAACTGTGTACTGTAGATATGGACATTATATCTATAAAAGAACCTCTGTAGTGTAGATATGGACATTATATCTATAGAAGGACCTCTGTACTGTAGATATGGACATTATATCTATAGAAGAACCTCTGTACTGTAGATATGGACATTATATCTATAGAAGAAACCGTGTACTGTAGATATGGACATTATATCTATAGAGGAACCTCTGGACTGTAGATATGGACATTATATCTATAGAGGAACATCTGTAGTGTAGATATGGACATTATATCTATAGAAGAACCTCTGTCCTGTAGATATGGACATTATATCTATAGAAGAATCCGTGTACTGTAGATATGGACATTATATCTATAGAGGAACCTCTGGACTGTAGATATGGACATTATATCTATAGAAGAACCTCTGTAGTATAGATATGGACATTATATATATAGAAGAACCTCTGTAGTGTAGATATGGACATTATATCTATAGAAGAAGCTGTGTACTGTAGATATGGACATTATATCTATAGAGGAACCTCTGTAGTGTAGATATGGACATTATATCTATAGAAGAACCTCTGTAGTGTAGATATGGACATTATATCTATAGAAGAAGCTGTGTACTGTAGATATGGACATTATATCTATAGAAGAACCTCTGTAGTGTATATATGGACATTATATCTATAGAAGAACCTCTGTTGTGTAGATATGGACATTATATCTATAGAAGAAGCCGTGTACTGTAGATATGGACATTATATCTATAGAGGAACCTCTGTAGTGTAGATATGGACATTATATCTATAGAGGAACCTCTGTAGTGTAGATATGGACATTATTTCTATAGAGGAACCTCTGTAGTGGAGATATGGACATTATATCTATAGAGGAACCTCTGTAGTGTAGATATGGACATTATATCTATAGAATAACCTCTGTACTGTAGATATGGACATTATATCTATAGAGGAACCTCTGTAGTGTAGATATGGACATTATATCTATAGAGGAACCTCTGTAGTGGAGATATGGACATTATATCTATAGAAGAACCTCTGTAGTGTAGATATGGACATTATATCTATAGAAGAAGCTGTGTACTGTAGATATGGACATTATATCTATAGAAGAACCTCTGTAGTGTATATATGGACATTATATCTATAGAAGAAACCGTGTACTGTAGATATGGATATTATATCTATAGAAGAAGCTGTGTACTGTAGATATGGACATTATATCTATAGAAGAACCTCTGTAGTGTAGATATGGACATTATATCTATAGAAGAACCTCTGTAGTGTAGATATGGACATTATATCTATAGAAGAAGCCGTGTACTGTCGATATGGACATTATATCTATAGAGGAACCTCTGTAGTGTAGATATGGACATTATATCTATAGAGGAACCTCTGTAGTGTAGATATGGACATTATATCTATAGAGGAACCTCTGTAGTGTAGATATGGACATTATATCTATAGAATAACCTCTGTACTGTAGATATGGACATTATATCTATAGAAGAACCTCTGTAGTGTAGATATGGACATTATATATGTAGAATAACCTCTGTAGTGTAGATATGGACATTATATCTATAGAGGAACCTCTGTAGTGTAGATATGGACATTATATCTATAGAATAACCTCTGTAGTGTAGATATGGACATTATATCTATAGAAGAACCTCTGTACTGTAGATATGGACATTATATCTATAGAGGAACCTCTGTAGTGTAGATATGGACATTATATCTATAGAAGAAACCGTGTACTGTAGATATGGACATTATATCTATAGAAGAAGCCGTGTACTGTAGATATGGACATTATATCTATAGAAGAACCTCTGTAGTGTAGATATGGACATTATATCTATAGAAGAACCTCTGTACTGTTGATATGGACATTATATCTATAGAATAACCTCTGTAGTGTAGATATGGACATTATATCTATAGAAGAACCTCTGTACTGTAGATATGGACATTATATCTATAGAGGAACCTCTGTAGTGTATATATGGACATTATATCTATAGAAGAACCTCTGTAAAGTAGATATGGACATTATATCTATAGAAGAAGCCGTGTACTGTAGATATGGACATTATATCTATAGAAGAACCTCTGTAGTGTAGATATGGACATTATATCTATAGAAGAACCTCTGTAGTGTAGATATGGACATTATATCTATAGAAGAACCTCTGTAAAGTAGATATGGACATTATATCTATAGAAGAAGCCGTGTACTGTAGATATGGACATTATATCTATAGAAGAAACCGTGTACTGTCGGTATGGTGATTGTATCTATAGAAACACTCTACTGACTGTCGGTATGGTGTTTATATCTAAGAAACATTCTACTGACTGTCGGTATGGTGATTATATCTAAGAAACATTACTGACTGTCGGTATGGTGATTGTATCTATTGAAACATTCTACTGACTGTCGGTATGGTGATTGTATCTATAGAAACACTCTACTGACTGTCGGTATGGTGATTGTATCTATAGAAACACTCTACTGACTGTCGTTGTGGTGATTGTATCTATAGAAACACTCTACTGACTGTCGGTATGGTGATTGTATCTATAGAAACACTCTACTGACTGTCGGTATGGTGATTGTATCTATAGAAACACTCTACTGACTGTCGGTATGGTGATTGTATCTATAGAAACACTCTACTGACTGTCGGTATGGTGATTGTATCTATAGAAACACTCTACTGACTGTCGGTATGGTGATTGTATCTATAGAAACACTCTACTGACTGTCGGTATGGTGATTGTATCTATAGAAACATTCTACTGACTGTCGGTATGGTGATTATATCTAAGAAACATTCTACTGACTGTCGGTATGGTGATTGTATCTATAGAAACATTCTACTGACTGTCGGTATGGTGATTGTATCTATAGAAACACTCTACTGACTGTCGGTATGGTGATTGTATCTATAGAAACATTCTACTGACTGTCGGTATGGTGATTGTATCTATAGAAACATTCTACTGACTGTCGGTATGGTGATTGTATCTATAGAAACACTCTACTGACTGTCGGTATGGTGATTGTATCTATAGAAACATTCTACTGACTGTCGGTATGGTGATTGTATCTATAGAAACATTCTACTGACTGTCGGTATGGTGATTGTATCTATAGAAACACTCTACTGACTGTCGGTATGGTGATTGTATCTATAGAAACACTACTGACTGTAGGTATGGTGATTGTATCTATAGAAACATTCTACTGACTGTCGTTATGGTGATTGTATCTATAGAAACACTCTACTGACTGTCGGTATGGTGATTGTATCTATAGAAACACTCTACTGACTGTCGGTATGGTGATTGTATCTATAGAAACACTCTACTGACTGTCGGTATGGTGATTGTATCTATAGAAACACTCTACTGACTGTCGGTATGGTGATTGTATCTATAGAAACACTCTACTGACTGTCGGTATGGTGATTGTATCTATAGAAACACTCTACTGACTGTCGGTATGGTGATTGTATCTATAGAAACACTACTGACTGTAGGTATGGTGATTGTATCTATAGAAACATTCTACTGACTGTCGTTATGGTGATTGTATCTATAGAAACACTCTACTGACTGTCGGTATGGTGATTGTATCTATAGAAACACTCTACTGACTGTCGGTATGGTGATTGTATCTATAGAAACACTCTACTGACTGTCGGTATGGTGATTGTATCTATAGAAACACTCTACTGACTGTCGGTATGGTGATTGTATCTATAGAAACACTCTACTGACTGTCGGTATGGTGATTGTATCTATAGAAACACTCTACTGACTGTCGGTATGGTGATTGTGTTCCACTACAGTAGAGTAAAGGTCAATTGAGTGCAGCCAGGCTTAACTGGATTGAAAACAATGGCGGAATGCAATATGACATTTTATTAAATAGTTTGGGGAATGGCCTCGCCTCCAAACGGAAGATCCTCAGAGCTAGATGATGTGATAGCAGGTCCCCCTATTACATTTTTACATTTTAGTCATTTAGCAGACGCTCTTATCCAGAGCGACTTACAGTTAGTGAGTGCATACATTTTTCATACTGGCCCCCCGTGGGAAACGAACCCACAACCCTGGCGTTGCAAGCGCCATGCTCTACCAACTGAGCTACAGGGGACTACATCATGTCCAAATGTATCTCAAATTGATTTGAACATGATTACATTTTAGTCATTTAGCAGACGCTCCCATCCAGAGCGACTCACAGTTAGTGAGTGCATACATTTTTCATACTGATGTGCGACAAATGCCAATATCGGTCAAATGACTTGAATGAGATTTGTTATCCAAACCCCCCGCTGGGGGAAGGAGTTCCAATGGCAGGCCTTAAGGTTATTATAGCTGGTGGTGGTGGGGAGGAGCTGGACGGGGAGAGAGAATGAGGGTAAGTTGACATATAAATACATCCCAAGATTAACGCCTATTGGTTGAGAGAGAGGAAGGTGATCATTTCAACAGTGAGCCCACAGGTTAAACAGCAAGCGTGAGGAATGTGCGTTACTGTGCCGTGCTTATAGGCAATAAGTTAAATAGGTTAATGACATTCCACACATGGGGACCGATTCCGACTATTAAGCCTTTCCTACGCACTTCTCAGTTGTTGGTATTCAGACTTACCTTATGAAGGTGCGGAACGGGCTTTGCAGGCGTAGTACCATTGCACGCGGTGAAAAATGTAATTCAACTGCCAAAATTAAAATGTATTTTTGGGGGGGTTTGTATCATTTGATTTACACAACATGCCTACCACTTTGAAGATGCAAAATATTTTTTATTGTGAAACAAACAAGAAATAAGCGTGCATAACTATTCACCCCCCCAAAGTTAATACTTTGTAGAGCCACCTTTTGCAGCAATTACGGCTGCAAGTCTCTCGGGGTATGTCTCTATAAGCTTGGCACATCTAGCCACTGGGATTTTTTTTCTGGTGTACAGCAATTTGTAAGTCATTCCACAGATTCTCAATTGGATTGAGGTCTGGGCTTTGACGAGGCCATTCCAAGGCATTTAAGTGTTTCCCCTTAAACCACTCGAGTGTTGCTTTAGCAGTATGCTTAGGGTCATTGTCCTGCTGGAATATGAACCTCCGTCCCAGTCTCAAATCTCTGGAAGACTGAAACAGGTTTCCCTCAAGAATTTCCCTGTATTTAGCGCCATCCATCATTCCTTCAATTCTGACCAGTTTCCCAGTCCCTCCTCCTCCTCCTCCTCCTCCTCCACCTCTTCCTCGTCCTCCTCCTCGTCCTCCTCCTCTTCCTCCTCCTCTTCCTCTTCCCCTTCCTCCTCTTCCTCCTCCTCTTCTCCCCTCTCTAACCCTCCTCCTCTTCCCCTTCCTCCTCCTCTTCCTCTTCCTCTTCAACCCTCCTCCTCCTCCTCCTCCTCCTCTTCTCCCCTCTCTAACCCTCTTCCTCCTCCTCTTCCTCTTCCTCTTCCTCCTCCTCTTCCCCCTCCTCCTCATCTCCCCTCTCTAACCCTCCTCCTCTTCCTCATCTTCCTCCTCCTCTTCCTCCTCTTCCTCCTCCTCTTCCTCTTCCTCCTCCTCCTCTTCCTCTTCTTCTCCCCTCTCTAACCCTCCTCTTCCTCCGCTTCCTCCTCCTCTTCCCCCTCCTCCTCCTTTTCCTCCTCTTCCTCCTCCTCCTCTTCCTCCTCCTCTTCCTCTTCCTCCTCTTCCTCCTCCTCTTCTCCCCTCTCTAACCCTCCTCCTCTTCCCCTTCCTCCTCCTCCTCCTCTTCCTCCTCCTCTTCCTCCTCCTCTTCCTCCTCCTCCTCCTCACAGAGACTAATACGAAAGCCGCTTTGCTGTTAGACACACACACACAGGGTCTGCCCTTCAGCGGTCCGTTGAGATAGGACCAGCCGTGTCCTAATCTGAGGGGTCAGAGTTGAACCCAGACAACACATAAACAAACCTCTAGCTGATGAAACTGCTGCTGCTACCAAACATGATATTAAACTCCCACTCCAAACTAGATCTCTGATTAGATAAGGAGATTGGCTCAACATATCTCCGCTCCTCACACATCAAACAGTTGGAAGGGAAGTAGGAATGTTACTGTCACACCAATCTAGACAGACATTAGAACATTGAGAAATGTGTGTGACGAGAGCATTAACATCATATACAGATGGAGGGGAAAGGGGCTGATGGAGCTTCTAGATATGGAGCTTTACAACATCAGCTTTGACATACAGAGAGAAATAATCTCAGTGTTTAACGACACATAGTCTTATCAGTTTCATAGCATTATCAGTTTCCCCACTCTCCATAGTAAAGTCATGTATTCTACTCTCCATAGTAAAGTCATGTATTCAACCATCCATAGTAAAGTCATGTATTCTACTCTCCATAGTAAAGTCATGTATTCTACCCTCCATAGTAAAGTCATGTATTCTACTCTCCATAGTAAAGTCATGTATTCTACCCTCCATAGTAAAGTCATGTATTCTACTCTCCATAGTAAAGTCATGTATTCTACCCTCCATAGTAAAGTCATGTATTCTACCCTCCATAGTAAAGTCATGTATTCTACTCTCCATAGGAAGTCATGTATTCTACCCTCCATAGTAAAGTCATGTATTCTACTCTCCATAGTAAAGTCATGTATTCTACTCTCCATAGTAAAGTAATGTATTCTACTCTCCATAGTAAAGTCATGTATTCTACTCTCCATAGTAAAGTCATGTATTCTACCCTCCATAGTAAAGTCATGTATTCTACTCTCCATAGTAAAGTCATGTATTCTACTCTCCATAGTAAAGTCATGTATTCTACCCTCCATAGTAAAGTCATGTATTCTACTCTCCATAGTAAAGTCATGTATTCTACTCTCCATAGTAAAGTCATGTATTCTACTCTCCATAGGAAAGTCATGTATTCTACTCTCCATAGTAAAGTCATGTATTCTACCCTCCATAGTAAAGTCATGTATTCTACCCTCCATAGTAAAGTCATGTATTCTACTCTCCATAGGAAGTCATGTATTCTACCCTCCATAGTAAAGTCATGTATTCTACTCTCCATAGTAAAGTCATGTATTCTACTCTCCATAGTAAAGTAATGTATTCTACTCTCCATAGTAAAGTCATGTATTCTACTCTCCATAGTAAAGTCATGTATTCTACCCTCCATAGTAAAGTCATGTATTCTACTCTCCATAGTAAAGTCATGTATTCTACTCTCCATAGTAAAGTCATGTATTCTACTCTCCATAGTAAAGTCATGTATTCTACCCTCCATAGTAAAGTCATGTATTCTACTCTCCATAGTAAAGTCATGTATTCTACTCTCCATAGTAAAGTCATGTATTCTACTCTCCATAGGAAAGTCATGTATTCTACTCTCCATAGTAAAGTCATGTATTCTACCCTCCATAGTAAAGTCATGTATTCTACCCTCCATAGTAAAGTCATGTATTCTACTCTCCATAGGAAGTCATGTATTCTACCCTCCATAGTAAAGTCATGTATTCTACCCTCCATAGTAAAGTCATGTATTCTACTCTCCATAGGAAGTCATGTATTCTACCCTCCATAGTAAAGTCATGTATTCTACTCTCCATAGTAAAGTCATGTATTCTACTCTCCATAGTAAAGTCATGTATTCTACTCTCCATAGTAAAGTCATGTATTCTACCCTCCATAGTAAAGTCATGTATTCTACCCTCCATAGTAAAGTCATGTATTCTACTCTCCATAGGAAGTCATGTATTCTACCCTCCATAGTAAAGTCATGTATTCTACTCTCCATAGTAAAGTCATGTATTCTACTCTCCATAGTAAAGTAATGTATTCTACTCTCCATAGTAAAGTCATGTATTCTACTCTCCATAGTAAAGTCATGTATTCTACTCTCCATAGTAAAGTCATGTATTCTACTCTCCATAGTAAAGTCATGTATTCTACTCTCCATAGTAAAGTCATGTATTCTACTCTCCATAGTAAAGTCATGTATTCTACCCTCCATAGTAAAGTCATGTATTCTACTCTCCATAGTAAAGTCATGTATTCTACTCTCCATAGTAAAGTCATGTATTCTACTCTCCATAGGAAAGTCATGTATTCTACTCTCCATAGTAAAGTCATGTATTCTACCCTCCATAGTAAAGTCATGTATTCTACCCTCCATAGTAAAGTCATGTATTCTACTCTCCATAGGAAGTCATGTATTCTACCCTCCATAGTAAAGTCATGTATTCTACTCTCCATAGTAAAGTCATGTATTCTACTCTCCATAGTAAAGTCATGTATTCTACTCTCCATAGTAAAGTCATGTATTCTACTCTCCATAGTAAAGTCATGTATTCTACCCTCCATAGTAAAGTCATGTATTCTACTCTCCATAGTAAAGTCATGTATTCTACTCTCCATAGTAAAGTCATGTATTCTACTCTCCATAGGAAAGTCATGTATTCTACTCTCCATAGTAAAGTCATGTATTCTACCCTCCATAGTAAAGTCATGTATTCTACCCTCCATAGTAAAGTCATGTATTCTACTCTCCATAGGAAGTCATGTATTCTACCCTCCATAGTAAAGTCATGTATTCTACTCTCCATAGTAAAGTCATGTATTCTACTCTCCATAGTAAAGTAATGTATTCTACTCTCCATAGTAAAGTCATGTATTCTACTCTCCATAGTAAAGTCATGTATTCTACCCTCCATAGTAAAGTCATGTATTCTACTCTCCATAGTAAAGTCATGTATTCTACTCTCCATAGTAAAGTCATGTATTCTACTCTCCATAGTAAAGTCATGTATTCTACTCTCCATAGTAAAGTCATGTATTCTACCCTCCATAGTAAAGTAATGTATTCTACTCTCCATAGTAAAGTCATGTATTCTACTCTCCATAGTAAAGTCATGTATTCTACCCTCCATAGTAAAGTCATGTATTCTACTCTCCATAGTAAAGTCATGTATTCTACTCTCCATAGTAAAGTCATGTATTCTACTCTCCATAGTAAAGTCATGTATTCTACTCTCCATAGTAAAGTCATGTATTCTACCCTCCATAGTAAAGTCATGTATTCTACTCTCCATAGTAAAGTCATGTATTCTACTCTCCATAGTAAAGTCATGTATTCTACTCTCCATAGTAAAGTCATGTATTCTACCCTCCATAGTAAAGTCATGTATTCTACTCTCCATAGTAAAGTCATGTATTCTACCCTCCATAGTAAAGTCATGTATTCTACTCTCCATAGTAAAGTCATGTATTCTACTCTCCATAGCAAAGTCATGTATTCTGCTCTCCATAGTAAAGTCATGTATTCTACTCTCCATAGTAAAGTCATGTATTCTACTCTCCATAGTAAAGTCATGTATTCTACTCTCCATAGTAAAGTCATGTATTCTACTCTCCATAGTAAAGTCATGTATTCTACTCTCCATAGTAAAGTCATGTATTCTACTCTCCATAGTAAAGTCATGTATTCTACCCTCCATAGCAAAGTCATGTATTCTACTCTCCATAGTAAAGTCATGTATTCTACTCTCCATAGTAAAGTCATGTATTCTACTCTCCATAGGAAAGTCATGTATTCTACCCTCCATAGTAAAGTCATGTATTCTACTCTCCATAGTAAAGTCATGTATTCTACCCTCCATAGTAAAGTCATGTATTCTACTCTCCATAGTAAAGTCATGTATTCTACTCTCCATAGTAAAGTCATGTATTCTACTCTCCATAGTAAAGTCATGTATTCTACCCTCCATAGTAAAGTCATGTATTCTACTCTCCATAGTAAAGTCATGTATTCTACTCTCCATAGTAAAGTCATGTATTCTACTCTCCATAGTAAAGTCATGTATTCTACTCTCCATAGTAAAGTCATGTATTCTACTCTCCATAGTAAAGTCATGTATTCTACTCTCCATAGTAAAGTCATGTATTCTACTCTCCATAGTAAAGTCATGTATTCTACTCTCCATAGTAAAGTCATGTATTCTACTCTCCATAGTAAAGTCATGTATTCTACTCTCCATAGTAAAGTCATGTATTCTACTCTCCATAGTAAAGTCATGTATTCTACTCTCCATAGTAAAGTCATGTATTCTACTCTCCATAGTAAAGTCATGTATTCTACTCTCCATAGTAAAGTCATGTATTCTACTCTCCATAGTAAAGTCATGTATTCTACTCTCCATAGTAAAGTCATGTATTCTACTCTCCATAGTAAAGTCATGTATTCTACTCTCCATAGTAAAGTCATGTATTCTACTCTCCATAGCAAAGTCATGTATTCTGCTCTCCATAGTAAAGTCATGTATTCTACTCTCCATAGTAAAGTCATGTATTCTACTCTCCATAGTAAAGTCATGTATTCTACTCTCCATAGTAAAGTCATGTATTCTACTCTCCATAGTAAAGTCATGTATTCTACTCTCCATAGTAAAGTCATGTATTCTACTCTCCATAGTAAAGTCATGTATTCTACTCTCCATAGGAAAGTCATGTATTCTACCCTCCATAGTAAAGTCATGTATTCTACTCTCCATAGTAAAGTCATGTATTCTACTCTCCATAGTAAAGTCATGTATTCTACTCTCCATAGGAAAGTCATGTATTCTACCCTCCATAGTAAAGTCATGTATTCTACTCTCCATAGTAAAGTCATGTATTCTACCCTCCATAGTAAAGTCATGTATTCTACTCTCCATAGTAAAGTCATGTATTCTACTCTCCATAGTAAAGTCATGTATTCTACCCTCCATAGTAAAGTCATGTATTCTACCCTCCATAGTAAAGTCATGTATTCTACTCTCCATAGTAAAGTCATGTATTCTACTCTCCATAGTAAAGTCATGTATTCTACTCCTCCATAGTAAAGTCATGTATTCTACTCTCCATAGTAAAGTCATGTATTCTACTCTCCATAGTAAAGTCATGTATTCTACTCTCCATAGTAAAGTCATGTATTCTACTCTCCATAGTAAAGTCATGTATTCTACTCTCCATAGTAAAGTCATGTATTCTACTCTCCATAGTAAAGTCATGTATTCTACTCTCCATAGTAAAGTCATGTATTCTACTCTCCATAGTAAAGTCATGTATTCTACTCTCCATAGTAAAGTCATGTATTCTACCCTCCATAGTAAAGTCATGTATTCTACTCTCCATAGTAAAGTCATGTATTCTAATCTCCATAGTAAAGTCATGTATTCTACTCTCCATAGTAAAGTCATGTATTCTACTCTCCATAGTAAAGTCATGTATTCTACTCTCCATAGTAAAGTCATGTATTCTACTCTCCATAGTAAAGTCATGTATTCTACTCTCCATAGTAAAGTCATGTATTCTACCCTCCATAGTAAAGTCATGTATTCTACTCTCCATAGTAAAGTCATGTATTCTACTCTCCATAGTAAAGTCATGTATTCTACTCTCCATAGGAAAGTCATGTATTCTACTCTCCATAGTAAAGTCATGTATTCTACTCTCCATAGTAAAGTCATGTATTCTACCCTCCATAGTAAAGTCATGTATTCTACTCTCCATAGTAAAGTCATGTATTCTACTCTCCATAGTAAAGTCATGTATTCTACTCTCCATAGTAAAGTCATGTATTCTACTCTCCATAGTAAAGTCATGTATTCTACTCTCCATAGTAAAGTCATGTATTCTACTCTCCATAGTAAAGTCATGTATTCTACTCTCCATAGTAAAGTCATGTATTCTACTCTCCATAGTAAAGTCATGTATTCTACTCTCCATAGTAAAGTCATGTATTCTACTCTCCATAGTAAAGTCATGTATTCTACTCTCCATAGTAAAGTCATGTATTCTACTCTCCATAGTAAAGTCATGTATTCTACTCTCCATAGTAAAAGTCATGTATTCTACTCTCCATAGGAAAGTCATGTATTCTACCCTCCATAGTAAAGTCATGTATTCTACTCTCCATAGTAAAGTCATGTATTCTACCCTCCATAGTAAAGTCATGTATTCTACTCTCCATAGTAAAGTCATGTATTCTACTCTCCATAGTAAAGTCATGTATTCTACCCTCCATAGTAAAGTCATGTATTCTACCCTCCATAGTAAAGTCATGTATTCTACTCTCCATAGTAAAGTAATGTATTCTACTCTCCATAGTAAAGTCATGTATTCTACTCTCCATAGTAAAGTCATGTATTCTAATCTCCATAGTAAAGTCATGTATTCTACTCTCCATAGTAAAGTCATGTATTCTACTCTCCATAGTAAAGTCATGTATTCTACTCTCCATAGTAAAGTCATGTATTCTACTCTCCATAGTAAAGTCATGTATTCTACTCTCCATAGTAAAGTCATGTATTCTACCCTCCATAGTAAAGTCATGTATTCTACTCTCCATAGTAAAGTCATGTATTCTACTCTCCATAGTAAAGTAATGTATTCTACTCTCCATAGTAAAGTCATGTATTCTACTCTCCATAGTAAAGTCATGTATTCTACTCTCCATAGTAAAGTCATGTATTCTACTCTCCATAGTAAAGTCATGTATTCTACTCTCCATAGTAAAGTCATGTATTCTACTCTCCATAGTAAAGTCATGTATTCTACTCTCCATAGTAAAGTCATGTATTCTACTCTCCATAGTAAAGTCATGTATTCTACCCTCCATAGTAAAGTCATGTATTCTACTCTCCATAGTAAAGTCATGTATTCTACTCTCCATAGTAAAGTCATGTATTCTACTCTCCATAGTAAAGTCATGTATTCTACTCTCCATAGGAAAGTCATGTATTCTACCCTCCATAGTAAAGTCATGTATTCTACTCTCCATAGTAAAGTCATGTATTCTACCCTCCATAGTAAAGTCATGTATTCTACTCTCCATAGTAAAGTCATGTATTCTACTCTCCATAGCAAAGTCATGTATTCTGCTCTCCATAGTAAAGTCATGTATTCTACTCTCCATAGTAAAGTCATGTATTCTACTCTCCATAGTAAAGTCATGTATTCTACTCTCCATAGTAAAGTCATGTATTCTACTCTCCCATAGTAAAGTCATGTATTCTACTCTCCATAGTAAAGTCATGTATTCTACTCTCCATAGTAAAGTAATGTATTCTACTCTCCATAGTAAAGTCATGTATTCTACCCTCCATAGTAAAGTCATGTATTCTACTCTCCATAGTAAAGTCATGTATTCTACTCTCCATAGTAAAGTCATGTATTCTACTCTCCATAGGAAAGTCATGTATTCTACCCTCCATAGTAAAGTCATGTATTCTACTCTCCATAGTAAAGTCATGTATTCTACCCTCCATAGTAAAGTCATGTATTCTACTCTCCATAGTAAAGTCATGTATTCTACTCTCCATAGTAAAGTCATGTATTCTACCCTCCATAGTAAAGTCATGTATTCTACCCTCCATAGTAAAGTCATGTATTCTACTCTCCATAGTAAAGTCATGTATTCTACTCTCCATAGTAAAGTCATGTATTCTACTCTCCATAGTAAAGTCATGTATTCTAATCTCCATAGTAAAGTCATGTATTCTACTCTCCATAGTAAAGTCATGTATTCTACTCTCCATAGTAAAGTCATGTATTCTACTCTCCATAGTAAAGGCCCCCTATAGCTCAGTTGGTAGAGCATGGCGCTTGCAACGCCAGGATTGCGTGTTCGATTCCCACGGGGGGGGGGGCAGTATGAAAAATGTATGCACTCACTAACTGTATGTCGCTCTGGATAAGAGCGTCTGCTAAATGACTAAAATGTAAATGTGAATGTATTCTACGGTTAGGGTCAGAGGCTTCTAGTCCACTGGGAAGGAGATGATATATCCTGATGACTTTCACAGATGCCTGGTTTCTACAGAACTGCTGTCCGGCCCTAAACCACCTCTCCCTACTACCCCTTCTCTCCCTACTACCCCCTCTCTCCCTACTACCCCCTCTCTCCCTAAACCCCCTCTCTCCCTAAACCCCCTCTCTCCCTAAACCACCTCTCCCTACTACCCCTTCTCTCCCTACTACCCCCTCTCTCCCTACTACCCCCTCTCTCCCTACTACCCCCTCTCTCCCTACTACCCCCTCTCTCCATACTACCCCCTCTCTCCCTACTACCCCCTCTCTCCCTACTACCCCCTCTCTCCGTACTACCCCCTCTCTCCCTACTACCCCCTCTCTCCCTACTACCCCCTCTCTCCCTACTACCCCCTCTCTCCCTACTACCCCCTCTCTCCGTACTACCCCCTCTCTCCCTACTACCCCCCTCTCTCCCTACTACCCTCTCTCCCTACTACCCCCTCTTTCAGCCCCTCTCTCCCTACTACCCCCTCTCTCCCTACTACCCCCTCTCTCCCTACTACCCCTCTCTCCCTACTACCCCCTCTCTCCCTAAACCCCCTCTCTCCCTACTACCCCCCTCTCCCTACTACCCCCTCTCTCCCTACTACCCCCTCTCTCCCTAAACCCCTTCTCTCCCTACTACCCCCTCTCTCACCTCTCTCTCCCTACTACCCCCTCTCTCACTTTCTCTCTCCCTACTACCCCCTCTCTCACCCCCTCTCTCCCTACTAGCCCCTCTCTCTCCTAAACCCCCTCTCTCCCTACTACCCCCTCTCTCCCTACTACCCCCTCTCTCTCACCCTCTCTCTCCCTACTACCCCCCTCTCTCACCCCCTCTCTCCCTACTACCCCCTCTCTCACCCTCTCTCTCCGTACTACCCCCTCTCTCACCCCCCTCTCTCCCTACTACCCCCTCTCCTCACCCCCTCTCTCCCTACTACCCCCTCTCTCCCTAAACCCCTTCTCTCCCTACTACCCCCTCTCTCACCCTCTCTCTCCCTACTACCCCCTCTCTCACTTTCTCTCTCCCTACTACCCCCTCTCTCACCCCCTCTCTCCCTACTACCCCCTCTCTCTCCCTAAACCCCCTCTCTCCCTACTACCCCCTCTCTCCCTACTACCCCCCTCTCTCACCCTCTCTCTCCCTACTACCCCTCTCTCACCCCCTCTCTCCCTACTACCCCTCTCTCACCCTCTCTCTCCGTACTACCCCCTCTCTCACCCCCTCTCTCCCTACTACCCCCTCTCTCACCCCCTCTCTCCCTACTACCCCCTCTCTCCCTAAACCCCTTCTCTCCCTACTACCCCCTCTCTCACCCTCTCTCTCCCTACTACCCCCTCTCTCACTTTCTCTCTCCCTACTACCCCCTCTCTCACCCCCCTCTCTCCCTACTAGCCCCTCTCTCTCCCTAAACCCCCTCTCTCCCTACTACCCCCTCTCTCCCTACTACCCCCTCTCTCACCCTCTCTCTCCCTACTACCCCCTCTCTCACCCCCTCTCTCCCTACTACCCCTCTCTCACCCCCCTCTCTCCGTACTACCCCCTCTCTCCCCCCCTCTCTCCCTACTACCCCCTCTCTCCCTACTACCCCCTCTCTCCCTACAACCCCCTCTCTCCCTACTACCCCCTCTCTCCCTACTACCCCCTCTCTCCCTACTACCCCCTCTCTCCCTACTACCCCCTCTTTCACCCCCTCTCTCCCTACTACCCCCTCTCTCCCTACTACCCCCTCTTTCACCCCCTCTCTCCCTACTATCCCCTCTCTCCGTACTACCCCCTCTCTCCCTACTACCCCCTCTCTCCGTACTACCCCCCTCTCTCCGTACTACCCCCTCTCTCCCTACTACCCCCTCTCTCCGTACTACCCCCTCTCTCCCTACTACCCCTCTCTCCCTACTACCCCCTCTTTCATCCCCTCTCCGTACTACCCCCCTCTCTCCCTACTACCCCCCTCTCTCCCTACTACCCCCCTCTTTCAGCCCTTCTCTCCGTACTACCCCTCTCTCCGTACTACCCCTTCTCTCCGTACTACCCCCTCTCTCCCTACTACCCCCTCTTTCAGCACCTCTCTCCGTACTACCCCCTCTCTCACCCCCTATCTCTACAACGATCATGGACATTTGGATCACGGTCACCGTAACAACCATTGGACCAGCAAAACATATATGTTTTTAATATATAATAATTTTACGCACATTTTCTCCGCTCCTGACTGCATGTGCCACTGAGAGTGTACTTATAAAAGCAAAGCAGGAAGTAAAATATGTGCTGTGATTTGTTGATTCAACTCAACTTACGTTAAAAAAAATATACTGAACAAAAATATAAACGCAACATGTAAAGTGTTGGTCCCATTTTTCATTAGCTGAAAAAAAAATAACATACATTTTCCATGTCCCTGTTAGTGAGCATTTCTCCTTTGCCAAGATAATCCATCCACCTGACAGGTTTGGCATATCAAGAAGCTGATTAAACAGCATGATCATTACACAAGTGCACCTTGTGTTGGGGACAAAAAAAGGCAACTCTAAAATGTGAAGTTTTGTCACACAACACAATGCCACAGATGTCTCAAGTTTTGAGGGAGCGTGCAATTGGCATGCTGACTGCAGAAATGTCCAACAGAGCTGTTGCCAGATAATTTAATGTTCATTTCTCTCCATAAGCCGCCTCCAATGTCATTTTAGAGAATTTGGCAGTACATCCAACTGGCCTCACAACCGCAGACCACGTTTAACCACACCAGCCTAGGACCTTTAAAAAAAAGAAAGAATGTGTACCTTTATTTAACCAGGCAAGTCAGTTAAGAACAAATTCTTATTTACAATGACGGCCTACCAAAAGACAAAAGGCCTCTTGCGGTGACAGGGGCTGGGATTAAAAATATAGGACTACACACACATCACGACAAGAGAGACGCCACAACACTACATAAAGAGAGACGCCACAACACTACATAAAGAGAGATGCCACAACACTACATAAAGAGAGACACCACAACACTACATAAAGAGAGACGCCACAACACTACATAAAGAGAGACACCACAACACTACATAGAGAGAGACGCCACAACACTACATAAAGAGAGACACCACAACACTACATAAAGAGAGACACCACAACACTACATAAAGAGAGACGCCACAACACTACATAAAGAGAGACACCACAACACTACATAAAGAGAGACACCACAACACTACATAAAGAGAGACGCCACAACACTACATAAAGAGAGACGCCACAACACTACATAAAGAGAGACGCCACAACACTACATAAAGAGAGACGCCACAACACTACATAAAGAGAGACACCACAACACTACATAAAGAGAGAGACGCCACAACACTACATAAAGAGAGACGCCACAACACTACATAAAGAGAGACGCCACAACACTACATAAAGAGAGACACCACAACACTACATAAAGAGAGACACCACAACACTACATAAAGAGAGACACCACAACACTACATAGAGAGACACCACAACACTACATAAAGAGAGACGCCACAACACTACATAAAGAGAGACGCCACAACACTACATAAAGAGAGACGCCACAACACTACATAAAGAGAGACACCACAACACTACATAAAGAGAGACACCACAACACTACATAGAGAGAGACGCCACAACACTACATAAAGAGAGACACCACAACACTACATAAAGAGAGACACCACAACACTACATAAAGAGAGACCACAACACTACATAAAAGAGAGAGACGCCACAACACTACATAAAGAGAGACACCACAACACTACATAAAGAGAGACACCACAACACTACATAAATAGAGACACCACAACACTACATAAAGAGAGACACCACAACACTACATAAAGAGAGACACCACAACACTACATAAAGAGAGACACCACAACACTACATAAAGAGAGACACCACAACACTACATAAAGAGAGACGCCACAACACTACATAGACAGACGCCACAACACTACATAAAGAGAGACGCCACAACACTACATAGAGAGACACCACAACACTACATAAAGAGAGACGCCACAACACTACATAAAGAGAGACACCACAACACTACATAAAGAGAGTACGCCACAACACTACATAAAGAGAGACGCCACAACACTACATAAAGAGAGACACCACAACACTACATAAAGAGAGATGCCACAACACTACATAAAGAGAGACACCACAACACTACATAAAGAGAGACACCACAACACTACATAGAGACACCACAACACTACATAAAGAGAGACGCCACAACACTACATAAAGAGAGACACCACAACACTACATAAATAGAGACGCCACAACACTACATAAAGAGAGACACCACAACACTACATAAAGAGAGACACCACAACACTACATAGAGAGAGACACCACAACACTACATAGAGACACCACAACACTACATAAAGAGAGACGCCACAACACTACATAAAGAGAGACACCACAACACTACATAAAGAGAGACGCCACAACACTACATAAAGAGAGACGGCCACAACACTACATAAAGAGAGACGCCACAACACTACATAAAGAGAGACACCACAACACTACATAAAGAGAGACACCACAACACTACATAAAGAGAGACACCACAACACTACATAGAGAGACACCACAACACTACATAAAGAGAGACGCCACAACACTACATAAAGAGAGACGCCACAACACTACATAAAGAGAGACGCCACAACACTACATAAAGAGAGACACCACAACACTACATAAAGAGAGACACCACTACACTACATAGAGAGAGACGCCACAACACTACATAAAGAGAGACACCACAACACTACATAAAGAGAGACACCACAACACTACATAAAGAGAGACGCCACAACACTACATAAAGAGAGACGCCACAACACTACATAAAGAGAGACACCACAACACTACATAAAGAGAGACACCACAACACTACATAAATAGAGACACCACAACACTACATAAAGAGAGACACCACAACACTACATAAAGAGAGACGCCACAACACTACATAAAGAGAGACACCACAACACTACATAAAGAGAGACGCCACAACACTACATAGAGAGACGCCACAACACTACATAAAGAGAGACGCCACAACACTACATAGAGAGACACCACAACACTACATAAAGAGAGACGCCACAACACTACATAAAGAGAGACACCACAACACTACATAAAGAGAGACGCCACAACACTACATAAAGAGAGACGCCACAACACTACATAAAGAGAGACACCACAACACTACATAAAGAGAGATGCCACAACACTACATAAAGAGAGATGCCACAACACTACATAAAGAGAGACACCACAACACTACATAAAGAGAGACACCACAACACTACATAGAGACACCACAACACTACATAAAGAGAGACGCCACAACACTACATAAAGAGAGACACCACAACACTACATAAAGAGAGACACCACAACACTACATAGAGAGAGACACCACAACACTACATAGAGACACCACAACACTACATAAAGAGAGACGCCACAACACTACATAAAGAGAGACACTACAACACTACATAAAGAGAGACGCCACAACACTACATAAAGAGAGACGCCACAACACTACATAAAGAGAGACACCACAACACTACATAAAGAGAGACACCACAACACTACATAGAGAGAGACGCCACAACACTACATAAAGAGAGACGCCACAACACTACATAAAGAGAGACACCACAACACTACATAAATAGAGACGCACACAACACTACATAAAGAGAGACACCACAACACTACATAAAGAGAGACACCACAACACTACATAGAGAGAGAGACACCACAACACTACATAGAGACACCACAACACTACATAAAGAGAGAGCGCCACAACACTACATAAAGAGAGACACCACAACACTACATAAAGAGAGACGCCACAACACTACATAAAGAGAGACGCCACAACACTACATAAAGAGAGACGCCACAACACTACATAAAGAGAGACACCACAACACTACATAGAGAGAGACGCCACAACACTACATAAAGAGAGACGCCACAACACTACATAAAGAGAGACACCCACAACACTACATAAAGAGAGACACCACAACACTACATAAAGAGAGACGCCACAACACTACATAAAGAGAGACACCACAACACTACATAAAGAGAGACACCACAACACTACATAGAGACACCACAACACTACATAAAGAGAGACGCCACAACACTACATAAAGAGAGACACCACAACACTACATAAAGAGAGACGCCACAACACTACATAAAGAGAGACGCCACAACACTACATAAAGAGAGACACCACAACACTACATAAAGAGAGACACCACAACACTACATAGGGAGAGAGAGATCGCCACAACACTACATAAAGAGAGACGCCACAACACTACATAAAGAGAGACACCACAACACTACATAAATAGAGACGCCACAACACTACATAAAGAGAGACACCACAACACTACATAAAGAGAGACACCACAACACTACATAGAGAGAGACACCACAACACTACATAGAGACACCACAACACTACATAAAAGAGAGACGCCACAACACTACATAAAGAGAGACACCACAACACTACATAAAGAGAGACGCCACAACACTACATAAAGAGAGAGACGCCACAACACTACATAAAGAGAGACACCACAACACTACATAAAGAGAGACACCACAACACTACATAGAGAGAGACGCCACAACACTACATAAAGAGAGACGCCACAACACTACATAAAGAGAGACACCACAACACTACATAAAGAGAGACACCACAACACTACATATAGAGAGATACGCCACAACACTACATAAAGAGAGACACCACAACACTACATAAAGAGAGACACCACAACACTACATAGAGACACCACAACACTACATAAAGAGAGACGCCACAACACTACATAAAGAGAGACACCACAACACTACATAAAGAGAGACGCCACAACACTACATAAAGAGAGACGCCACAACACTACATAAAGAGAGACACCACAACACTACATAAAGAGAGACACCACAACACTACATAGAGAGAGACGCACACAACACTACATAAAGAGAGACGCCACAACACTACATAAAGAGAGACGCCACAACACTACATAGAGAGACACCACAACACTACATAAAGAGAGACACCACAACACTACATAAAGAGAGACACTACAACACTACATAAAGAGAGACGCCACAACACTACATAAAGAGAGACACCACAACACTACATAAAGAGAGACACCACAACACTACATAAAGAGAGACACCACAACACTACATAAAGAGAGACCTAAGACAACAACACAGCATGGCAGCAACACAACATGACAACAACATGGCAGCAGCACAACATGGTAGCAACATTATTGGGCACAGACAACAGCACAAAGGGCAAGAAGGTAGAGACAACAATACATCACGCGAAGCAGCCACAACTGTCAGTAAGAGTGTCCATGATTGAGTCTTTGAATGAAGAGATGGAGATAAAACTGTCCAGTTCGAGTGTTTTTTTGCAGCTCGTTCCAGTCGCTAGCTGCAGCGAACTGAAAAGAGGAGCGACCCAGGGATGTGTGCTTTGGGGACCTTTTAACAGAATGTGACTGGCAGAACGGGTGTTGTATGTGGAGGATGAGGGCTGCAGTAGGTATCTCAGATAGGGGGGAGTGAGGCCTAAGAGGCTTTTATAAATAAGCATCAACCAGTGGGTCTTGCGACGGGTATACAGAGATTACCAGTTTACAGAGGAGTATAGAGTGCAGTGATGTGTCCTATAAGGAGCATTGGTGGCAAATCTGATGGCAGAATGGTAAAGAACATCTAGCTGCTCGAGAGCACCCTTACCTGCCAATCTATAAATTACGTCTCCGTAATCTAGCATGGGTAGGATGGTCATCTGAATCAGGGTTAGTTTGGCAGCTGGGGGTGAAAGAGGAGCGATTACGATCGAGGAAACCAAGTCTAGATTGACCCTCAGCCTGCAGCTTTGATATGTGCTGAGAGAAGGACAGTGTGCCTGTAACAGGGTTGGTTATGTTTCCACTTGCCTCTAAAGAAATGTGTATTTAATGTTCAAGCACTCTTATTGGGTTGGTTCAATTCCGATGACAAAAAAAGGCGTGTTGTGATTGGCCCCGCTTGCAGCTAGGGGGGGAGATGGCGAACGTCAGGTCTCCCCCAGTATGATAATGTGATGCCAGGGGAAGATCACGTTCTGAATACTGTTTTATATTTTTATATTTTACAATGTGTACAAGTTCGCTGTACATTCCTGTATACATGTGTGGGTTTATGGGGCCTGTTAGGGCTTTCTGGGATGTGTGGGTTTATGGTACCTGTTAGGGCTTTCTGGGATGTGTGGGTTTATGGTACCTGTTAGGGCTTTCTGGGATGTGTGGGTTTATGGTACCTGTTAGGGCTTTCTGGGATGTGTGGGTTTATGGTACCTGTTAGGGCTTTCTGGGATGTGTGGGTTTTATGGTACCTGTTAGGGCTTTCTGGGATGTGTGGGTTTATGGGGCCTGTTAGGGCTTTCTGGGATGTGTGGGTTTATGGGGCCTGTTAGGGCTTTCTGGGATGTGTGTGGGTTTATGGTACCTGTTAGGGCTTTCTGGGATGTGTGGGTTTATGGGGCCTGTTAGGGCTTTCTGGGATGTGCTTTGGTATATGATTGCTGTATATAAGTGTGTTACCCAGCATGCAAGGGATTTTACCATCAACAGCCATCAACATCATTCAACCCTGCACAACTAATGTGCTGTTTCCTAGTTAATCACAGATAATAAATAACGATCAACTGGGACCACTGGCTGGGGTGATTTATTTGAACTAAACACGACGCAAGGAGAGTACGATTAACATCTGTCAAGTACCGTCTAGCCGTACTCCCAAGGACTCGTATGAGGTGACTACCTCAAGCTCTAAACCCTCAGAGGTAGTAATCACACCGGTGGGGAGAGGGGCATTCTTCTAACCAAACCACATGACCTTTGTTTTGGAGGTGTTCAGAACAAGGTTAAGGGCAGAGAAAGCTTGTTGGACACTAAGAAAGCTTTGTTGTAGAGCGTTTAACACAAAATCCGGGGAGGGGAGGAGCCAGCTGAGTATAAGACTGTACCATCTGCATATAAATGGATGAAAGAGCTTCCTACTGCCTGAGCTATGTTGTTGATGTAAATTGAGAAGAGCGTGGGGCCTAGGGTGGAGCCTTGGGGTACTCCCTTGGTGACAGGCAGTGGCTGAGACAGCAGATGTTCTGACTTTATACACTGCACTCTTTGAGAGAGGTAGTTAGCAAACCAGGCCAAAGACCCCTCAGAGACACCAATACTCCTTAGCCGACCCACAAGGATGGAACGGTCTACCGTATCAAAAGCTTTGGCCAAGTCGATAAGAAGTAGCAGCACAACATCGCTTAGAATCAAGGGCAGTGGTGACATCATTTAGCACCTTTAAGGTTGCAGTGACACGTCCATAACCTGAGCGGAAACCAGATTGCATACCAGAGAGAATACTATAGACATCAAGAAAGCCAGTCAGCTGATTATTGACTAGTTTTTCCAACACTTTTGATAAACAGGGCAAAATAGAAATTGTCCTATAATAGTTAGGATGAGCTTGATCTCTCCCTTTAAATAAAGGACGCACCGTGGCTGCCTTCCAAGCACTGGGAACCTCCCCAGAGAGGAGAGACAGGTTAAAAAGGTCAGAGACAGGCTTGGCGATGATAGGGGCTGCAACCTTAAAGAAGACAGGAGCTAAACCATCTGACCCAGATGTTGTTTTGGGGTCAAGTTTAAGGAGCTCCTTTAGCACATCGGACTCAGTGACCGCCTGCAGGGAGAAACTGTGTAGCGTTTCAGGGGGAAAAGAGGGAGGAGCATCGGGGCTAGTCGCATTAGAAGGGCTGGGAGATGAGGAAATGTTGGACGGGCAATGAAGCGTGGCAGAGTTAAATAGGAATCCTGACTTAATGAAGTGGTGATTAAAGAGCTCAGCCATGTGCTCCTTGTCAGTAACAACCACATCATCAACATTAAGGGATATGGGCAGCTGTGAGGAGGAGGGTTTATTCTCCAGGTCTTTAACTGTTTTCCAGAACTTCTTGGGGTTAGACCCACAGAGAGAGAGAACTGCTCCTTAAAGTATCTAACTTTAGCCTTCTGGATAGCCTGAGAGCACTTATTTCTCATATGCCTGAACGAGAGCCAGTCAGCCTGAGTATGAGTGTGCCGAGCCTTTCGCCAAATGGAATTCTTGAGGTGGTTTAACTCCGTCAGATCACGGTCGAACCAGGGGCGGAACCTGTTTTTAATTCTCATTTTCTTTATGGGGGCGTGTTTGTTAACAACACCACTGGAAATATCAAAAAAAAGAAAGTCCAAGCGTCTTCGACAGAGGGGATCAAGCTGATTCTATACCAATTTACAGAGGCCAGGTCATGAAGGAAGGCTTGCTCATTAAAGTTTTTTTAGCAAGCGTCTACGACAAATCAGGACAGGTCGTTTCACTGAGCAGCCATTACGAACACAGGCTGTAAAACAGTGATCACTAAGGTCATTACAGAAAACACCAGACTGATATCCATCAGGATTATTTGTGAGGATAACATCAAGGAGAGTAGCCTTTTCTGGGTGTTTGAAGTCATACCTTGTGGGTAATAATATGAGAAAGATTTAGGTGGAGACCTGTGTGGGCTATACTCGCCTTGTCTCAGGATTGTAAGTTGGTGGTTGAGGATATCCCTCTAGTGGTGCGGGGGCTGTGCTTTGGCAGAGTGGGTGGGGTTATATCCTTCCTGTTTGGCCCTGTCCGGGGTTTCTTCGGATGGGGCCACAGTGTCTCCGGACCGCTCCTGTCTCAGCCTCCAGTATTTATGCTGCAGTAGTTTATGTGTCGGGGGCTGGGGTTAGTTGGTTATACCTGGAGTACTTCTCCTGTCTTATCCAGTGTCCTGTGTGAATTTAAGTATGCTCTCTCTAATTCTCTCGTTCTCTCTTCTCTCTGAGAACCTGAGCCCTAGGACCATACGTCAGGACTACCGGGCATGCTGACACCTTGCTGTCCCCAGTCCGCCTGGCCTTGCTGCTATTCCAGTTTCAACTGTTCTGCCTGCGGTTACGAAACCCCTACCTGTCCCAGACCTGCTGTTTTCAACTCTTAATGATCGGCTATGAAAAGCCAACTGAGAGACCTGAGCCCTAGGACCATACGTCGGGACTACCGGCCGTGGTGACTCCTTGCTGTCCCCAGTCCGCCTGGCCTTGCTGCTATTCCAGTTTCAACTGTTCTGCCTGCGGTTATGGAACCCCTACCTGTCCCAGACCTGCTGTTTTCAACTCTTAATGATCGGCTATGAAAAGCCAACTGAGATTTATTCCTGATTATTATTTGACCATGCTTGTCACTTATGAACATTTTTGAACATCTTGGTATGGTTCTGTTATAATCTCCACCCGGCACAGCCAGAAGAGGACTGGCCACCCCTCATAGCCTGGTTCCTCTCTAGGTTTCTTCCTAGGTTTTGGCCTTTCTAGGGAGTTTTTCCTAGCCACCGTGCTTCTACACCTGCATTACTAGCTGTTTGGGGTTTTAGGCTGGGTTTCTGTACAGCACTTCGAGATATTAGCTGATGTACGAAGGGCTATATAAAAAATAAAATTGATTTAGGGAGTCCCATTGCTTTAGGACTTGGTCAGGTGGTTTAAGCATGTCCCAGTTTAGGTCACCTAGCAGGACAAATTCAGACTTAGTGTAAGGGGCCAGGAGAGAGCTTAGGGCAGGTAGGGTACAGGCCGGTGCTGTGTAAGGGGCCAGGAGAGAGCTTAGGGCAGGTAGGGTACAGGCCGGTGCTGTGTAAGGGTCCAGGAGAGAGCTTAGGGCAGGTAGGGTACAGGCCGGTGCTGTGTAAGGGGCCAGGAGATAGTTTAGGGCAGGTAGGGTACAGGCCGGTGCTGTGTAAGGGGCCAGGAGAGAGCTTAGGGCAGGTAGGGTACAGGCCGGTGCTGTGTAAGGGGCCAGGAGAGAGCTTAGGGCAGGTAGGGTACAGGCCGGTGTAAGGGGCCAGGAGAGAGCTTAGGGCAGGTAGGGTACAGGCCGGGTGCTGTGTAAGGGGCCAGGAGAGAGCTTAGGGGCAGGTAGGGTACAGGCCGGTGCTGTGTAAGGGGCCAGGAGATAGTTTAGGGCAGGTAGGGTACAGGTCGGTGCTGTGTAAGGGGCCAGGAGAGAGCTTAGGGCAGGTAGGGTACAGGCCGGTGCTGTGTAAGGGGCCAGGAGATAGTTTAGGGCAGGTAGGGTACAGGTCGGTGCTGTGTAAGGGGCCAGGAGAGCTTAGGGCAGCTAGGGGTACAGGCCGGTGCTGTGTAAGGGGCCAGGAGATAGTTTAGGGCAGGTAGGGTACAGTTTGGCCGGTGCTGTGTAAGGGGCCAGGAGAGAGCTTAGGGCAGGTAGGGTACAGGCCGGGTGTAAGGGGCCAGGAGAGAGCTTAGGGCAGGTAGGGTACAGGCCGGTGCTGTGTAAGGGGCCAGGAGAGAGCTTAGGGCAGGTAGGGTACAGGCCGGTGCTGTGTAAGGGGCCAGGAGATAGTTTAGGGCAGGTAGGGTACAGGCCAGTGCTGTGTAAGGGGCCAGGAGAGAGCTTAGGGCAGGTAGGGTACAGGCCGTGCTGTGTAAGGGGCCAGGAGATAGTTTAGGGCAGGTAGGGTACAGGTCGGTGCTGTGTAAGGGTCCAGGAGAGAGCTTAGGGCAGGTAGGGTACAGGCCGGTGCTGTGTAAGGGGCCAGGAGATAGTTTAGGGCAGGTAGGGTACAGGCCGGTGCTGATGGTGGACGATAACGCCCAGCAACAGTCAACAAAGAGCTATTTGAAAGTTTAATACTTAAAACCAGCAAATCAAATTGTTTGGGGACAGACTTGGTGGAGACAACCGACCACTGAAAGTGTTCCTTGGTAAAGATTGCCACTCCACCACCTTTGGAAGATCTGGCTTGCTGAAAAAGGTTCTAACCAGAAAGGTTAACATCAGTGTTCAAAACACTCTTTCTTAACCACGTCTCAGTAATGACCAACACATCTGGATTGGAGCTGTGAACCCACACTTTCAATTGATCAATTTGAGGTAATAAGCTTCTAGTGTTAACGTGCAGAAAACCCAGAAATCAGAGCACAAGTCAGAATTGGGGCTAGCAGCAGTAGACGGGCCAGGGTGCACATGCACATTTCCAGATATCATCAGCAGTAATACAATCAGGGCACGGCAGAGGACAGGGAGGAGCTCTGCAGTGTTGATTTATTATGACATTTGAATGTGCATCAGATGGTAACAAGATCATATTGTACAGCAATTTCATCTGGTAACATGAATACAAAGCCGGCGAGAGGATGTTAGAAAATAATAGAACAGAGATGTTAGAATAGAATAGAGATGTTAGAATAGAATAGAGATGTTAGAATAGAATAGAGATTTTAGAATAGAATAGAGATGTTAGAAAATAATAGAATAGAGATGTTAGAATAGAATAGAGATGTTAGAATAGAATAGAGATGTTAGAATAGAATAGAGATGTTAGAATAGAATAGAGATGTTAGAATAGAATAGAATAGAGATGTTAGAATAGAATAGAGATGTTAGAATAGAATAGAGATGTTAGAATAGAATAGAATAGAGATGTTAGAATAGAATAGAGATGTTAGAATATAATAGAGATGTTAGAATAGAATAGAGATGTTAGAATAGAATAGAGATGTTAGAATAGAGATGTTAGAATAGAATAGAGATGTTAGAACAGAATAGAGATGTTAGAATAGAATAGAGATGTTAGAATAGAATAGAGATCTTAGAATAGAATAGAGATGTTAGAATAGAATAGAGATGTTAGAATATAATAGAGATGTTAGAATAGAACAGAGATGTTAGAATAGAACAGAGATGTTAGAATAGAATAGAGATGTTAGAATAGAATAGAATAGAGATGTTAGAATAGAATAGAGATGTTAGAATAGAATAGAGATAATAGAATAGAGATGTTAGAACAGAATAGAGATGTTAGAACAGAATAGAGATGTTAGAATAGAATAGAGATGTTAGAATAGAATAGAGATGTTAGAATAGAATAGAGATGTTAGAATAGAGATGTTAGAATAGAATAGAGATGTTAGAATAGAATAGAATAGAGATGTTAGAATAGAATAGAGATGTTAGAATAGAATAGAGATGTTAGAATAGAATAGAGATGTTAGAATAGAATAGAGATGTTAGAATATAATAGAGATGTTAGAATAGAATAGAGATGTTAGAATATAATAGAGATGTTAGAATAGAATAGAGATGTTAGAATAGAACAGAGATGTTAGAATATAATAGAGATGTTAGAATAGAATAGAATAGAGATGTTAGAATAGAATAGAGATGTTAGAATATAATAGAATAGAGATGTTAGAATAGAATAGAGATGTTAGAACAAAATAGAGATGTTAGAATAGAATAGAGATGTTAGAATAGAATAGAGATGTTAGAATAGAGATGTTAGAATAGAATAGAGATGTTAGAATAGAATAGAATAGAGATGTTAGAAGAATAGAGATGTTAGAATAGAATAGAATAGAGATGTTAGAATAGAATAGAGATGTTAGAATAGAACATAATAGAGATGTTAGAGTAGAACAGAGATGTTAGAAAATAATAGAATATAGATGTTAGAATAGAATAGAGATATTAGAATAGAATAGAGATGTTAGAATAGAATAGAGATGTTAGAATAGAATAGAGATGTTAGAATATAATAGAGATGTTAGAATAGAATAGAATAGAGATGTTAGAATATAAATGTTAGAATAGAATAGAGATGTTAGAATAGAGATGTTAGAATAGAATAGAGATGTTAGAATAGAATAGAGATGTTAGAATATAATAGAATAGAGATGTTAGAATAGAATAGAGATGTTAGAATAGAATAGAGATGTTAGAATAGAATAGAGATGTTAGAATAGAACAGAGATGTTAGAATAGAGTAGAGATGTTAGAATAGAGTAGAGATGTTAGAATAGAATAGAGATGTTAGAATAGAACAGAGATGTTAGAATATAATAGAATAGAGATGTTAGAATAGAATAGAGATGTTAGAATATAATAGAGATGTTAGAATAGAATAGAATAGAGATGTTAGAATAGAATAGAGATGTTAGAATAGAATAGAGATGTTAGAATAGAATAGAGATGTTAGAATAGGGAGGCCAACTAATAGTCTGTGTAACTAATAGAGAGTCAGAGTCGCGAGTGTGGGAACAAACATTGTCTGTCCCACGGTTGGGTAACAAGCAAGTTCATAGTCAACAGCACTCAGGAGTCATGAGGCAAATAGCATAAAGCACAAGAAAAATATATAACGACTTGGGGCTAGCCATTGTAAGTTCAGAGTCACTTGTCCCAACAGAGCGTGTGTGCTGGAGGCGAGCGAAAGCTCGGGAGAGAAGGGGGAGACAGGGGGAGAGAGGGGGAGACAGGGGGAGACAGGCCAGGGCAGACGGGGAACAGATCGGCAGGTGGAATCCAAGCAGCAGTGCAGCAGGCAACGGGAGCAGGTGTCACACCCGCTTGGGAGAAACTTTTTTCTGGAAGCTGAGTAGGAGAGGAGGCATTCAACCATACAGGGGCGTGGTGGAGCAGACAGGAGCGTGGTGGAGCAGACGGGCGTGGTGGAGCAGATAAAAATGCCCGAAGAGAAAAGCTTGTTGAAAAACCGTGGTACAATTGCCTTGAGTTTCGATATGCCAGACATTCGGTTCATCAAACATCAATTGCTGGCGAAAGACTTCCTGAGATGTGGATATTCCAAGGTGCGTTCACATGAGTCTTCTTCACCTGGGGATCGTCTGAAGAGGGGGAGGGGGTTCTGAGGAGGATTTCTGTCTGTAATAAAGCACTTTTTGTGGGGAGGAAATCATTCTGATTGGCTGGGCCTGGCAAAACCCATTGGGTGGACCTGACTCCCCAGTGAGTGGACCTATGCCCTTCCAGGCCCACCCATGGCTGCGCCTCTGCCCAGTCATGTGGAATCCATAGACTAGGGCCTAATGAATTTATTTCAATTGACTGATTTCCTTCTTTGAACTGTGACTCAGTAACATTTTTTGAAATTGTTCTGTTGTATTTCTATTTTTGTTCAGTATACATTCCATTGCATGAACCACATCCGTTAACACCATTTGAATGAACACACACTACATTACCATAGACGCAGTAAAGGAGTCAACGGAACACCGACGTTCCATTGACCAGACTGGCGCACATTCAACCAATCTGATCGAACAAAGACGGAACGCCGACGTTCCATTGACCAGACTGGCGCACATTCAACCAATCTGATAGAACAAAGACGGAACGCCGACGTTCCATTGACCAGACTGGCGCACATTCAACCAATCTGATCGAACAAAGACGGAACGCCGACGTTCCATTGACCAGACTGGCGCACATTCAACCAATCTGATCGAACAAAGACGGAACGCCGACGTTCCATTGGCCAGACTGGCGCACATTCAACCAATCTGATAGAACAAAGTGGATATTTGTAAAATCCGTTGTGATTTATATATATATAGTAACAGGCCCACAACGTGGTCACTAAAGTCCAATGTGATTTATATATATATAGTAACAGGCCCACAACGTGGTCACTAAAGTCTGTTGTGATTTATATATATATAGTAACAGGCCCACAACGTGGTCACTAAAGTCCGTTGTGATTTATATATATATATATAGTAACAGGCCCACAACGTGGTCACTAAAGTCCGTTGTGATTTATATATATATAGTAACAGGCCCACAACGTGGTCACTAAAGTCCGTTGTGATTTATATATATATATATAGTAACAGGCCCACAACGTGGTCACTAAAGTCCGATGTGATTTATATATATATATATAGTAACAGGCCCACAACGTGGTCACTAAAGTCCGTTGTGATTTATATATATATAGTAACAGGCCCACAACGTGGTCACTAAAGTCCGATGTGATTTATATATATATAGTAACAGGCCCACAACGTGGTCACTAAAGTCCGATGTGATTTATATATATATATATAGTAACAGGCCCACAACGTGGTCACTAAAGTCCGATGTGATTTATATATATATATATAGTAACAGGCCCACAACGTGGTCACTAAAGTCCGATGTGATTTATATATAGTAACAGGCCCACAACGTGGTCACTAAAGTCCGATGTGATTTATATATATATATATAGTAACAGGCCCACAACGTGGTCACTAAAGTCCGATGTGATTCATATATATATAGTAACAGGCCCACAACGTGGTCACCAAAGTCCGATGTGATTTATATATATAGTAACAGGCCCACAACGTGGTCACTAAAGTCCGTTGTGATTTATATATATATATATAGTAACAGGCCCACAACGTGGTCACTAAAGTCCGATGTGATTTATATATAGTAACAGGCCCACAACGTGGTCACTAAAGTCCGATGTGATTTATATATATATATATAGTAACAGGCCCACAACGTGGTCACTAAAGTCCGATGTGATTTATATATATATAGTAACAGGCCCACAACGTGGTCACTAAAGTCCGATGTGATTTATATATATATAGTAACAGGCCCACAACGTGGTCACTAAAGTCCGTTGTGATTTATATATATATATATAGTAACAGGCCCACAACGTGGTCACTAAAGTCCGATGTGATTTATATATATATATATAGTAACAGGCCCACAACGTGGTCACTAAAGTCCGATGTGATTTATATATATATATATATATAGTAACAGGCCCACAACGTGGTCACTAAAGTCCGTTGTGATTTATATATATATATATAGTAACAGGCCCACAACGTGGTCACTAAAGTCCGATGTGATTTATATATATATATAAGTAACAGGCCCACAACGTGGTCACTAAAGTCCGATGTGATTTATATATATATATATATAGTAACAGGCCCACAACGTGGTCACTAAAGTCCGATGTGATTTATATATATATATATAGTAACAGGCCCACAACGTGGTCACTAAAGTCACGTTGTGATTTATATATATATATATAGTAACAGGCCCTACAACGTGGTCACTAAAGTCCGATGTGATTTATATATATATATGTAGTAACAGGCCCACAACGTGGTCACTAAAGTCCGATGTGATTTATATATATATATAGTAACAGGCCCACAACGTGGTCACTAAAGTCCGATGTGATTTATATATATATATAGTAACAGGCCCACAACGTGGTCACTAAAGTCCGATGTGATTTATATATATATAGTAACAGGCCCACAACGTGGTCACTAAAGTCCGATGTGATTCATATATATATAGTAACAGGCCCACAACGTGGTCACTAAAGTCCGATGTGATTTATATATATATAGTAACAGGCCCACAACGTGGTCACTAAAGTCCGTTGTGATTTATATATATATATATAGTAACAGGCCCACAACGTGGTCACTAAAGTCCGATGTGATTTATATATATATATAGTAACAGGCCCACAACGTGGTCACTAAAGTCCGATGTGATTTATATATATATATATAGTAACAGGCCCACAACGTGGTCACTAAAGTCCG
This sequence comes from Coregonus clupeaformis, assembly GCF_020615455.1. Lineage (NCBI taxonomy): Eukaryota > Metazoa > Chordata > Actinopteri > Salmoniformes > Salmonidae > Coregonus > Coregonus clupeaformis. Next base: position 132,346 of record NW_025534781.1, read on the forward strand.
TTGTGATTTATATATATATATATAGTAACAGGCCCACAACGTGGTCACTAAAGTCCGATGTGATTTATATATATATATATAGTAACAGGCCTAAACGTGGTACTAAAGTCCGATGTGATTTATATATATATATATAGTAACAGGCCCACAACGTGGTCACTAAAGTCCGATGTGATTTATATATATATATATAGTAACAGGCCCACAACGTGGTCACTAAAGTCCGTTGTGATTTATATATATATATATAGTAACAGGCCCACAACGTGGTCACTAAAGTCCGATGTGATTTATATATATATATAGTAACAGGCCCACAACGTGGTCACTAAAGTCCGATGTGATTTATATATATATATATAGTAACAGGCCCACAACGTGGTCACTAAAGTCCGTTGTGATTTATATATATATATATAGTAACAGGCCCACAACGTGGTCACTAAAGTCCGTTGTGATTTATATATATATAGTAACAGGCCCACAACGTGGTCACTAAAGTCCGATGTGATTTATATATATATATATAGTAACAGGCCCACAACGTGGTCACTAAAGTCCGTTGTGATTTATATATATATAGTAACAGGCCCACAACGTGGTCACTAAAGTCCGATGTGATTTATATATATATATATAGTAACAGGCCCACAACGTGGTCACTAAAGTCCGATGTGGATATATCTGGCTGTTTTCCCTTTTCAAGTTTAGAAGAAGTGGCTGCTAAATGCTAACTCCTGTATACGCTGGTTAGCATAGCTAGCATACAGAAATCAGTGTCGGTAGTCAAAGTCATTTTTAACTGTAATGCAGTTGATTGGTAATGGTGACGTGGACTTGTTGGGGTTGTCATCCATGCAAGCATTATACTCTGATTTTTACCTCAACATAGTGTGAAATACACATGTAAACAGCAGCCTAAATGGAGGCCCATTTCGCTGGGAGGCAATGAGTCAACTCGGGATCTTTTCCCCCCACACGTTTCCATGACAATTCCATTGTTTTGGTCGAGTTCGATTGACATCTTTACTGCATCTATGGAAACTATTGCATCACAATACCATGCAGCTATTGCGAGTGTACCCATGAGTTTACTAGTCAAATTAACAAGGTTAGAGGTTCCAAGCCTGTTCTATTCATTATATTTCTATGTGTGCTGCTGCTGCATTGTGGGGGGGCGTTGCCTAGCAGTGGGGTGTATTTAGGGCTGTTACGGTGACCGTATTACTGCCACACCGGCGGTCACGAGTCATGAAGGCAGTCAAATTCCACATGACCGTTTAGTCACGGTAACTAGGCTTCTCCAAGCTCTGATGCTGCTGCTGGTCATTAGTAGCCTACCAAACTTGCTAACTGCCTGGTACTCAGCACTCTATTGTCCCTCTAATCACTCTGACATCAATGCAAATGTTATTGGAAAATCTAATCAAACAATTAATGAGAGCTCATGTTGTGCAGCATTTCTATAGGCTGTGCAGTTGCAGGAGAAAACAGAGTGATGGCCTCTATTAAAAAGAGGAGGATCCCATCAGCTTTCTATAGGCTAGGCATACTATATTTATTTCTCAACTTTCCTAATATTAAGCGCATTGCTTATATTTACAACAGGAGTATAGCCTACCTGGCTGGCATGAAAATAAACCACAGGGAAAAGCGGTCCTCCATTCGCTATTTAAGTGCATAAATGACATGTATTTTTTCACACTGTCCCTGTTGATACAAGTGCATGATAATGGTCCATTCTAAATCAAAACAAATGTCACACATATATTATTTAGTATATGTAAAGACAATATGAAATCAAGAATAGTCTGATGGGTGACAATATTAGCCTATCACTTGTGAATGATATATTATCCCTTGTGAATGATATATTATCCCTTGTGAATGATGCCCAGCATAAGATACACTTCAACAGTGAGAGACGGAATCTAAAACAAAAATCCAGAAAATCACATTGTATGATTTTTAAGTAATTAATTTGCATTTTATTGCATGACGTAAGTATTTGATACATCAGAAAAGCAGAACTTAATATTTGGTACAGAAACCTTTGTTTGCAATTACAGAGATCGTACATTTCCTGTAGGTCTTGACCAGGTTTGCACACACTGCAGCAGGGATTTTGGCCCACTCCTCTATACAGACCTTCTCCAGATCCTTCAGGTTTCGGGGCTGTCGCTGGGCAATACGGACTTTCAGCTCCCTCCAAAGATTTTCTATTGGGTTCAGGTCTGGAGACTGGCTAGGCCACTCCAGGACCTTGAGATGCTTCTTACGGAGCCACTCCTTAGTTGCCCTGGCTGTGTGTTTCGGGTCGTTGTCATGCTGAAAGACCCAGCCACGACCCATCTTCAGTGCTCTTACTGAGGGAAGGAGGTTGTTGGCCAAGATCTCGCAATACATGGCCCCATACATCCTCCCCTCAATATGGTGCAGTCGTCCTCCCCTTTGCAGAAAAGCATCCCCAAAGAATGATGTTTCCACCTCCATGCTTCACGGTTGGGATGGTGTTCTTGGGGTTGTACTCATCCTTCTTCTTCCTCCAAACACGGCGAGTGGAGTTTAGACCAAAAAGCTCTATTTTTGTCTCATCAGACCACATGACCTTCTCCCATTCCTCCTCTGGATCATCCAGATGGTCATTGGCAAACTTCAGACGGGCCTGGACATTCGCTGGCTTGAGCAGGGGGACCTTGCGTGCGCTGCAGGATTTTAATCCATGACGGCGTAGTGTGTTGCTAATGGTTTTCTTTGAGACTGTGGTCCCAGCTCTCTTCAGGTTATTGACCAGGTCCTGCCGTGTAGTTCTGGGATGATCCCTCACCTTCCTCATGATCATTGATGCCCCACGAGGTGAGATCTTGCATGGAGCCCCAGACCGAGTGTGATTGACCGTCATCTTGAACTTCTTCCATTTTCTAATAATTGCGCCAACAGTTGTTGCCTTCTCACCAAGCTGCTTGCCTATTGTCCTGTAGCCCAACCCAGCCTTGTGCAGGTCTACAATGTTATCCCTGATGTCCTTACACAGCTCTCTGGTCTTGGCCATTGTGGAGGTTGGAGTCTGTTTGATTGAGTCTGTGGACAGGTGTCTTTTATACAGGTAACGAGTTCAAACAGGTGCAGTTAATACAGGTAATGAGTGGAGAACAGGAGGGCTTCTTAAAGAAAAACTAACAGGTCTGTGAGAGCCGGAATTCTTACTGGTTGGTAGGTGATCAAATACTTATGTCATGCAATAAAATGCAAATTAATTACTTAAAAATCATACAATGTGATTTTCTGGATTTTTGTTTTAGATTCCGTCTCTCACAGTTGAAGTGTACCAATGATAAAAATTACAGACCTCTACATGCTTTGTAAGTAGGAAAACCTGCAAAATCGGCAGTGTATCAAATACTTGTTCTCCCCACTGTATGTATGCATTTAGACTCTGCCTATATGTATGCATTTAGACTCTGCCTATATGTATGCATTTAGACTCTGCCTATATGTATGCATTTAGACTCTGCCTATATGTATGCATTTAGACTCTGCCTATATGTATGCATTTAGACTCTGCCTATATGTATGCATTTAGACTCTGCCTATATGTATGCATTTAGACTCTGCCTATATGTATGCATTTAGACTCTGCCTATATGTATGCATTTAGACTCTGCCTATATGTATGCATTTAGACTCTGCCTATATGTATGCATTTAGACTCTGCCTATATGTATGCATTTAGACTCTGCCTATATGTATGCATTTAGACTCTGCCTATATGTATGCATTTAGACTCTGCCTATATGTATGCATTTAGACTCTGCCTGTATGTATGCATTTAGACTCTGCCTATATGTATGCATGTGCGTGTGTACGTGTGTATGTACACAGGTGAGTCACCTGCCCTCGGGCATCGGAACATTCAGGGGGAATTCCTGTGTATCGGAATTCTGCCCTTCCCATTCCCACCTGACGGCGCGCTGCAGGGGAGGAGGGGGCTGAGCGCTGCAGGGGAGGAGGGGGCTGAGTGCTGCAGGGGAGGAGGGGGCTGAGTGCTGCAGGGGGAGGAGGGGGCTGAGTGCTGCAGGGGAGGAGGGGGCTGAGCGCTGCAGGGGAGGAGGGGCTGAGCGCTGCAGGGGAGGAGGGGGCTGAGCGCCGCAGGGGAGGAGGGGGCTGAGCGCCGCAGGGGAGGAGGGGGCGGAGCGCCGCAGGGGAGGAGGCGGAGCGCGCAGGGGGAGGAGGGGGCGGAGCGCCACAGGGAGGAGGGGCGGAGCGCCGCAGGGGAGGACAGGGCGGAGCGCTGCAGGGGAGGAGAGGGCGGAGCGCTGCAGGGGAGGAGGGGGCGGAGCGCTGCAGGGGGAGGAGGCGGAGCGCCACAGTGGAGGACAGGGCAGAGCGCTGCAGGGGAGGAGAGGGCGGAGCGCTGCAGGGGGAGGAGGGGCCTGAGCGCTGCAGGGGAGGAGGGGGCGGAGCGCCACAGTGGAGGACAGGGCAGAGCGCCGCAGGGGAGGAGGGGGCGGAGCGCCGCAGGGGAGGACAGGGCGGAGCGCTGCAGGGGAGGAGAGGGCGGAGCGCTGCAGGGGGAGGAGGGGGTGGAAGTCAGAACTCTGTAGAACTTTGCTGAGCACCCTAATTCCTAAGGACTGGAGCTGTTTCAGCACTAGGGAGGGGTGGGTATAGTAGTCGGAGGTTGTGGAAATAGAAGTACATTTCCACCTTCCAGTAGATCTTCATGGAACACATGGAACACTATGAACCAACCCAGCAAACCAAAATTGGTTCTCTGAAAAGTTCCCAGAACATTCGTTAGGTCACGACAAATGTTCTCAAAACACAAAAACTGTCCAGGGTGGGGATTAATATAGAATGTTTGTATAAAACATTCGCCTGATGTTGCAAGAACATTCCTATATCACATTTAATCTGTTCTTTAAAAGGTTCCCAGAATGTTTTATTAGGTTGTGGGAACCGTCTGGTGAGAACAATGTGGGGACATCACAAAAGATATGTTCCCAAAACACAAAAACAGTTGTGTGGATGATTCTACAATGTTTATTCTAGGGTGCAAAAAAACATTCACCTGATGTTACAAGAATGTTCCCAGAATACATTTCATCTGTTCTTTAAAGGTTTTCAGAATGTTTCATTAGGTTGTGGGAACATCGTGTGGACATGACAAGAGATATGTTCCCAAAACACAACAACTGTCCAGTTGTTCTGATTATTACAATGTTTGTATTAGGTTGCAAAAAAAAAACATTTCCCTGATGTTGCGAGAACATTCCCACAACACATTTTCTATGTTCTTTAAAAGTTCCTAAAATATTTATTTCCTTGTGATCTAGGATCACTTTTGCTTTTCAGGTCATGAAAAATAGGAAAGTAGGAATTATATCGGGTGCGTTTTTAAAAAGTTGAACAGTCAATTTTTACACTGTTTTTTTTATTTTTATAGTTAGTCTAAATTCTGCATTTCTGACTGGATTTATGAATCTGGACTAAATACAGACATCCTCTCTTGTAGTAGAGTGGGTTAGGGTTAGGGTTATGTATGTAGTAGAGTGGGTTAGGGTTATGTATGTAGTAGAGTGGGTTAGGGTTAGGGTTATGTATGTAGTAGAGTGGGTTAGGGTTAGGGTTATGTATGTAGTAGAGTGGGTTAGGGTTAGGGTTATGTATGTAGTAGAGTGGGTTAGGGTTATGTATGTAGTAGAGTGGGTTAGGGTTAGGGTTATGTATGTAGTAGAGTGGGTTAGGGTTAGGGTTATGTATGTAGTAGAGTGGGTTAGGGTTACGGTTATGTATTAGTAGAGTGGGTTAGGGTTAGGGTTATGTATGTAGTAGAGTGGGTTAGGGTTATGTATGTAGTAGAGTGGGTTAGGGTTATGTATGTAGTAGAGTGGGTTAGGGTTAGGGTTATGTATGTAGTAGAGTGGGTTAGGGTTAGGGGTTATGTATGTAGTAGAGTGGGTTAGGGTTAGGGTTATGTATGTAGTAGAGTGGGTTAGGGTTATGTATGTAGTAGAGTGGGTTAGGGTTACGGTTATGTATTAGTAGAGTGGGTTAGGGTTAGGGTTATGTATGTAGTAGAGTGGGTTAGGGTTATGTATGTAGTAGAGTGGGTTAGGGTTAGGGTTATGTATGTAGTAGAGTGGGTTAGGGTTAGGGTTATGTATGTGTGTAGAGTGGGTTAGGGTTAGGGTTATGTATGTAGTAGAGTGGGTTAGGGGTTATGTATGTAGTAGAGTGGGTTAGGGTTAGGGTTATGTATGTAGTAGAGTGGGTTAGGGTTAGGGTTATGTATGTAGTAGAGTGGGTTAGGGTTATGTATGTAGTAGAGTGGGTTAGGGTTATGTATGTAGTAGAGTGGGTTAGGGTTATGTATGTAGTAGAGTGGGTTAGGGTTAGGGTTATGTATGTAGTAGAGTGGGTTAGGGTTAGGGTTATGTATGTAGTAGAGTGGGTTAGGGTTATGTATGTAGTAGAGTGGGTTAGGGTTATGTATGTAGTAGAGTGGGTTAGGGTTAGGGTTATGTATGTAGTAGAGTGGGTTAGGGTTAGGGTTATGTATGTAGTAGAGTGGGTTAGGGTTATGTGATGTAGTAGAGTGGGTTAGGGTTAGGGTTATGTATGTAGTAGAGTGGGTTAGGGTTAGGGGTTATGTATGTAGTAGAGTGGGTTAGGGTTATGTATGTAGTAGAGTGGGTTAGGGTTAGGGTTATGTATGTAGTAGAGTGGGTTAGGGTTAGGGTTATGTATGTAGTAGAGTGGGTTAGGGTTAGGGTTATGTATGTAGTAGAGTGGGTTAGGGTTATGTATGTAGTAGAGTGGGTTAGGGTTAGGGTTATGTATGTAGTAGAGTGGGTTAGGGTTAGGGTTATGTATGTAGTAGAGTGGGTTAGGGTTAGGGTTATGTATGTAGTAGAGTGGGTTAGGGTTATGTATGTAGTAGAGTGGGTTAGGGTTAGGGTTATGTATGTAGTAGAGTGGGTTAGGGTTATGTATGTAGTAGAGTGGGTTAGGGTTAGGGTTATGTAGTAGAGTGGGTTAGGGTTAGAGTTATGTATGTAGTAGAGTGGGTTAGGGGTTAGGGTTATGTATGTAGTAGAGTGGGTTAGGGTTATGTATGTAGTAGAGTTGGTTAGGTTAGGGTTATGTATGTAGTAGAGTGGGTTAGGGTTAGGGTTATGTATGTAGTAGAGTGGGTTAGGGTTATGTATGTAGTAGAGTGGGTTAGGGGTTAGGGTTATGTATGTAGTAGAGTGGGTTAGGGTTAGGGTTATGTATGTAGTAGAGTGGGTTAGGGTTAGGGTTATGTATGTAGTAGAGTGGGTTAGGGTTAGGTTATGTATGTAGTAGAGTGGGGTTAGGGTTATGTATGTAGTAGAGTGGGTTAGGGTTAGGGTTATGTAGCAGAGTGGGTTAGGTTAGAGTTATGTATGTAGTAGAGTGGGTTAGGGTTAGGGTTATGTATGTAGTAGAGTGGGTTAGGGTTATGTATGTAGTAGAGTTGGTTAGGGTTAGGGTTATGTATGTAGTAGAGTGGGTTAGGGTTAGGGTTATGTATGTAGTAGAGTGGGTTAGGGTTAGGGTTATGTATGTAGTAGAGTGGGTTAGGGTTAGGGTTATGTATGTAGTAGAGTGGGTTAGGGTTAGGGTTATGTATGTAGTAGAGTGGGTTTGGGTTAGGGTTATGTATGTAGTAGAGTGGGTTAGGGTTAGGGTTATGTATGTAGTAGAGTGGGTTAGGGTTAGGGTTATGTATGTAGTAGAGTGGGTTAGGGTTAGGGTTATGTATGTAGTAGAGTGGGTTAGGGTTATGTATGTAGTAGAGTGGGTTAGGGTTAGGGTTATGTATGTAGTAGAGTGGGTTAGGGTTAGGGTTATGTATGTAGTAGAGTGGGTTAGGGTTATGTATGTAGTAGAGTGGGTTAGGGTTATGTATGTAGTAGAGTGGGTTAGGGTTAGGGTTATGTATGTAGTAGAGTGGGTTAGGGTTATGTATGTAGTAGAGTGGGTTAGGGTTAGGGTTATGTATGTAGTAGAGTGGGTTAAGGTTAGGGTTATGTATGTAGTAGAGTGGGTTAGGGTTATGTATGTAGTAGAGTGGGTTAGGGTTAGGGTTATGTATGTAGTAGAGTGGGTTAGGGTTAGGGTTATGTATGTAGTAGAGTGGGTTAGGGTTAGGGTTATGTATGTAGTAGAGTGGGTTAGGGTTATGTATGTAGTAGAGTGGGTTAGGGTTAGGGTTATGTATGTAGTAGAGTGGGTTAGGGTTAGGGTTATGTATGTAGTAGAGTGGGTTAGGGTTATGTATGTAGTAGAGTGGGTTAGGGTTAGGGTTTTATATGTAGTAGAGTGGGTTAGGGTTATGTATGTAGTAGAGTGGGTTAGGGTTAGGGTTATGTAGTAGAGTGGGTTAGGGTTAGAGTTATGTATGTAGTAGAGTGGGTTAGGGTTAGGGTTATGTATGTAGTAGAGTGGGTTAGGGTTATGTATGTAGTAGAGTTGGTTAGGGTTAGGGTTATGTATGTAGTAGAGTGGGTTAGGGTTAGGGTTATGTATGTAGTAGAGTGGGTTAGGGTTAGGGTTATGTATGTAGTAGAGTGGGTTAGGGTTAGGGTTATGTATGTAGTAGAGTGGGTTAGGGGTTAGGGTTATGTATGTAGTAGAGTGGGTTTGGGGTTAGGGTTATGTATGTAGTAGAGTGGGTTAGGGTTAGGGTTATGTATGTAGTAGAGTGGGTTAGGGGTTAGGGTTATGTATGTAGTAGAGTGGGTTAGGGTTATGTATGTAGTAGAGTGGGTTAGGGTTATGTATGTAGTAGAGTGGGTTAGGGTTAGGGTTATGTATGTAGTAGAGTGGGTTAGGGTTAGGGTTATGTATGTAGTAGAGTGGGTTAGGGTTATGTATGTAGTAGAGTGGGTTAGGGTTAGGGTTATGTATGTAGTAGAGTGGGTTAGGGTTAGGGTTATGTATGTAGTAGAGTGGGTTAGGGTTATGTATGTAGTAGAGTGGGTTAGGGTTATGTATGTAGTAGAGTGGGTTAGGGTTATGTATGTAGTAGAGTGTATCTGAGCCTCAATTAAAATATTTTTGGTTGAACAATATGGGATTGAACCTGTAATCTTCAGATCTGCAGCCAGATCATTAACCCTCTGCACCAGGGGATAGTTGTGACCTTGTAGGCTTTCAGTCAAATATGGTCAACACAGAACACAATTCAAATCATATTTTATTTGTTTTGTACACATATTTTGCAGATGTTATCGCAGGTGCAGCAAAATGCAATTTCTGAGTTATTAAAATGTTCCCATGCTCTTCATATGCAGTACTTAATCTTGTGTTGAAAGTTTTATGAAATGGGATTTTGAAATTGAGAAAAGGTCAATTTGTTTTCTTAATTAGTTTGAAGGTTTCTGGGAACATTTTAATAACGTAGAAATTGTGTTCTGATATTTAAGAATCGGAAAGAAACACCATGGGGATGTATTCCAATTCCAATCCAATTTATATTATTATTATAAAGTGGGAATCCGCAGGTGGTGGGCGACCCTACGCCGCCCCACTTCTTGTGTTTTCACTTTGAACGAACACCAGGAGGTTGAGCCCTGAGCCGGCCTTCTGGGCAAGGTGTGTCTTTGCGTTAAATCCCGCCTACTCGAATGACCCTGCTGCCATGGCCCCGGAGGAGAAGTGAAAATCACTTGCTAGCTAACGTTACAGCCGCCAGAAACAAACACAGAGCAAACGAAGCCAATAAGCTAGCCAACTTGTTTGCATACTGTAGCAGGGACAAAAGAAACAAGCATCATTCTCGGTTCTTGGATCTGAATCAACTCGACCCCAAAAAGGACAAAGAAGAGAGAAAAAGATTGATCATGACCAGAAACTGGATAAACATTGGAATTAATTTAGAATGGTGGAAGAGTTGCGCCGAAATGGCCACCGTTCTCATGCACTGATAGGTAAGTGTTGGGTTGAGTTTTTAGCTTACTAGCTATGTTAGCTGCTAACCTTAATGTGTTCAATGTCCAAGCTAGCTAACACGGATACTTAGCTAGCTAACATCTTCTGAATTCTGACTGTTTTGTACTCAAAGGAATATAACGATAGAATCATGTAGCTACACTGCATAAACTCCACCAGATGCCCAAAGCCTTTCTTTCCACTAGCTAACATTAGCTAGTTAAAGCTAGATATGCAGGTTGTTGACATGATAGCGTTAGTGTGTTTGGTTTCTAGACGATAATGCTAGCTAACTAGGTGGCCGACAGCATTTTCGGCCCAGGACCACCCCAAAAAAGCATCTAGCAATAACATGTGGTACAGCAACATCACACAGACATGTATTTGTCAGGGAGATACTGGTGGAGACCATCTGATTTAGAGGGAACCTGAGGTTATATAAGTTGTGGTTGTTCAAACCCCGACACCGAAAGAGAGGTAAGAAAGGCTGTATGCATTTTGTGTTATGCTTTGTGATTCATTAAGTATTTTGTCGGTAATGGACCAAAATAGTTAGTTAGCTATGTTTTCCTGTTCAGCACATTGCCTGCCTGTATACAGCATTGATTCCTACCTAGTGTTAACTAACCCACCAGGACGACTGAATGAATATCCAGCGTGGGTCAGTCAAGTAAACAATGTCTCATCTGAATGACAAAATTGGTGGACTATGGGCCATCAAGTCATAGGATGGTCACATTAGCATGACACATGTTATACAGGTTACAACGCAACACCACATCCTATTTATGTAAATAGACTGTTGTGACACTGACTTATTTGGTGGTAATGTCTTCCCCCCATTTAGCTGTAGTCAACAGAGCATTGATGGTGAATTGATGGTTGAATTCATAAACGGAGCGTACTTTATTCCATATGATGTTATCAAAGTCAACGTTTGTTTGAGATATGCACAGGATACAGTGTGATGTATACGGGAATATGACATTGCATTGTACCGTGTACTATTGAAGTAACAATTTGTTTTGTGTTTTCCCACACAGCGCCAACAACCCCCACAGACTCAGACTCCCGCCAGCAACCAAGCAATAGTTTCTTCAGGAACATCAGAGGGCTTGGTAGGAAGCTGTTGTTCATACAGAATGGCAGACATTATGCTCCTTACAAGTATTTTCAAGTTTCCTAATGAAACTTGAGAAATGAATATACAATTATATTGAGTTAGAATATTACAGTGGCTTGCGAAAATATTCACCCCATTGGCATTTTTCCTATTTTGTTTCCTTACACCCTGGAATTAAAATGGATTTCTGGAGGTTTGTATCATTTGATTTACACAACATGCCTACCACTTTGAAGATGCAAAACATTTTTTATTGTGAAACAAACAAGAAATAAGACAAAAAAACAGAAAACTTGAGCGTGCATAACTATTCCCCCCCCCAAAGTCAATACTTTGTAGAGCCACCTTTTGCAGCAATTACAGCTGCAAGTCTCTTGGGGTATGTCTCTATAAGTTTGGCACATCTAGCCACTGGGATTGTTGCCCATTCTTCAAGGCAAAATTGCTCCAGCTCTTTTAAGTTGGATGGGTTCCGCTGGTGTACAGCAATTTTTAAGTGATACCACAGATTCTCAATTGGATTGAGGTCTGGGCTTTGACTAGGCCATTCCAAGACATTTAAATGTTTCCCCTTAAACCACTCAAGTGCTGCTGTAGCAGTATGCTTAGGGTCATTGTCCTGCTGGAAGGTGAACCTCCGTCCCAGTCTCAAATCTCTGGAAGAATGAAACAGGTTTCCCTCAAGAATTTCCCTGTATTTAGTGCCATCCATCATTCCTTCAATTCTGACCAGTTTCCCAGTCCCTGCTGATGAAAAACATCCCCACAGCATGATGCTGCCACCACCATGCTTCACTGTGGGGATGGTGTTCTTGGGGTGATGAGAGGTGTTGGGTTTGTGCCAGACATAGCGTTTTCCTTGATGGCCAAAAAGCTCAATTTTAGTCTCATCTGACCAGAGTACCTTCTTCCATATGTTTGGGAGGTCACCCACATGCCTTTTGGCGAACACCAAATGTGTTTGCTTATTTGTTTCTTTAAACAATGGCTTTTTTCTGGCCACTCTTCCGTAAAGCCCAGCTCTGTGGATTGTACGGCTTAAAGTGGTCCTATGGACAGATGCTCCAATCTCCGCTGTGGAGCTTTGCAGCTCCTTCAGGGTTATCTTTGGTCTCTTTGTTGCCTCTCTGATTAATGCCCTCCTTGCCTGGTCCGTGAGTTTTGGAGAGCGGCCCTCTCTTTGCAGGTTTGTTGTGGTGCCATATTCTTTCCATTTTTTAGATAATGGATTTAATGGTGCTCCGTGGGATGTTCAAAGTTCCTGCTATTTTTTTATAACCCAACCCTGATCTGTACTTCTCCATAACTTTGTCCCTGACCTGTTTGGAGTGCTCCTTGGTCTTCATGGTGCCGCTTGCTTAGTGGTGCCCCTTGCTTAGTGGTAGTAGTAGTATATATACTGAGATCATGTGACAGATCATGTGACACTTAGATTGCACACAGGTGGACTTTATTTAACTAATTATGTGTCTTCTGAAGGTAATTGGTTGCACCAGATCTTATTTAGTGGCTTCATAGCAAAGGGGGTGAATACATATGAATGTGAATATGAATACACGCACCACTTTTCCATTATTTATTTTTTTGAATTTTTTGAAACAAGTTATTTTTTTCATTTCACTTTTTGTGTAATGTCCATGACATGAAATCCAAATAAAAATAAATGTAAATGACAGGTTGTAATGCAACAAAATAGGAAAAACGCCAAGGGGGATGAATACTTTTGCAAGGCATTGTACCTACCTCCTCTCTCTCAGGTGAGACCATGGTCAGTATGTTACCATCAATTCATTGATGGTGAGTTGACTGTTGAATTCATAAACGGTGAGTAAGTTCTCACTATAATTGACTCACATTCCATCAATAATATGTTATCAAACCAAAATCAATTTCCATATGATGTTATCAAAATCAACGTTTATTTGGGATATGCACAGGATACAGTGGGGTGTATAGGGGAATATGACGTTGCATTGTACCGTGTACTATCGAAGTAATTGATGTTTTCCCACACAGCGCCAACAACCCCCACAGACTCCTCCCTCCGGTCCCACTACCAACCAACCAATAGTTTCTTCAGGAACATCAGTGCAAAGGTCTTGGTAGGAAACTTTTTTTGCTCATACAGAATTGCAGACATTACGCTCTTTATAAGTTTTTTCCTTTTTCCTGATGAAACTTGAGAAATTAATATGCAATTACATTGAGCTAGAATCAATACTTTGAAAACTTGGTTTGGAAAGGCCATTGACACTTGCGGTAAGAAGTGATTTTAATACATTTCAGTGATATTATTTTATTTCTCCCATCAGCATCAACACTGCCGGAGTAACGGAACCATGGATGACTTGGACTACTGCCGGAGTAACAGAACCATGGATGACTTGGACTACTGCTAGAGTAACGGAACCATGGATGACTTGGACTACTGCTAGAGTAACGGAACCATGGATGACTTGGACTACTGCTACAGTAACGGAACCATGGATGACTTGGACTACTGCTAGAGTAACGGAACCATGGATGACTTGGACTACTGCTACAGTAACGGAACCATGGATGACTTGGAGTACTTGCTGCATGATAACAGACTGACTACATACAGTTGAAGTCGGAAGTTTACATACACTTAGGTTGGCGTCATTAAAACTTGTTTTTCAACCGTTCCACTCATCTACTTTGTGCATGACACAAATAATTTTTCCAACAATTGTTTACACAGATTATTTCACTTATAATTCACTGTATCACAATTCCAGTGGGTCAGAAGTTTACATACACTAAGTTGACTGTGCCTTTAAACAGCTTGGAAAATTCCAGAAAATTATGTCATGGCTTTACAAGCTTCTGATAGGCTAATTGACACCATTTGAGTCAATTGGAGATGTACCTGTGGATGTATTTCAAGGCCTACCTTCAAACGTAGTGCCTCTTTGCTTGACATCATGGGATGTCAAAAGAAATCAGCATAGACCTCCACAAGTCTGGTTCATCCTTGGGAGCAATTTCAAAACGCCTAAAGGTACCACGTTCATCTGTACAGACAATAGTACGCAAGTATAAACACCATGGGACCACACAGCCGTCATACCGCTCAGGAAGGAGACGCGTTCTGTCTCCTAGAGATGAATGTACTTTGGTGCGAAAAGTGCAAATCAATCCCAGAACAACAGCAAAGGACCTTGTGAAGATGCTGGGTGAAACAGGTACAAAAGTATATATATCCACAGTAAAACAAGTCCTATATCAACATAACCTGAAAGGCCGCTCAGCAAGGAAGAAGCCACTGCTCCAAAACCGCCATAAAAAAGCAAGACTACGGTTTGCAACTGCACATGGGGACAAAGATTGTACTTTTTGGAGAAATGTCCTCTGGTCTGATGAAACAAAAATAGAACTGTTTGGCCATAATGACCATTGTTATGTTTGGAGGAAAAAGGGGGATGCTTGCAAGCCGAAGAACACCATCCCAACCGTGAAGCACGGGGGTGGCAGCATCGTGCTGTGGTGGTGCTTTGCTGCAGGAGGGACTGGTGCACTTCACAAAATAGATGGCATCATGAGGAAGGAAAATTATGTAGATATATTGAAGCAACATCGCAAGACATCAGTCAGGAAGTTAAAGCTTGGTCGCAAATGGGTCTTCCAAATGGACAATGACCCCAAGCATATTTCCAAAGCTGTGGCAAAATGGCTTAAGGACAACAAAGTCAAGGTATTGGAGTGGCCATCACAAAGCCCTGACCTCAATTCTATTTGTGGGCAGAACTGAAAAAGCGTGTGCGAGCAAGGAGGCCTACAAACCTGACTCAGTTACACCAGCTCTGTCAGGAGGAATGGGCCAAAATTCACCCAACTTATTGTGGGAAGCTTGTGGAAGGCTACCCAAAACGTTTGACCCATGTTAAACAATTTAAAGGCAATGCTACCAAATACTAATTGAGTGTATGTAAACTTCTGACCCACTGAGAATGTGATGAAATAAATAAAAGCTGAAATGAATCATTCTCTCTACTATTATTCTGACATTTCACATTCTTAAAATAAAGTGGTGATCCTAACTGACCTAAGACAGGGAATTTTTACTAGGATTAGATGTTAGGAATTTTGAAAAACTGAGTTTAAATGTATTTGGCTAAGGTGTATGTAAACCTCGGACTTCAACTGTAAGTCTCTTGTGTAAAAATCCACGTTTTCAAGGTAAAAGTGACTGTTTTCAAAAAAGAAACGGAGAATTACAATGACAACTGAACACTTGTAGAACTTATAGAAAACACACACACACCATGCTGGACACATACAGCTAGCTACCAACTCCCAGGAAAAAGCTTCCATTGTGCCCCAGCGGATAATGGGAGGCCAGTACTCGCCACACACAGCAGCTTGGAATGATGACCCTGTTGCCAGGTCCCACACCTCCAGGCTGCTCCTGGTTCCCACCTCTCACCCCCTACTAAGAGGTCCTCTGTAGCTCAGCTGGTAGAGCACGGCGCTTGTAACGCCAAGGTAGTGGGTTCGATCCCCGGGACCACCCATACACAAAAATGTATGCACGCATGACTGTAAGTCACTTTGGATAAAAGCGTCTGCTAAATGGCATATTATATTATATTATATTATATCACAGCCGGTATGAGCACAATGCGTCCTTACGGCCCTGCTACAGAGGTTCAATTCTGAATGACGGACACTTGCGTGTTCATTCTATCTTGTGAATTGAAATCAAGTTCATTTGGTTGATTTCTGCTAGAGCAGGTAGAACATCACACTGACACAATGCTGATGGTGACGCATGTAGTGTAGCTGAAGGGTTAGGATGTTCCTCATCATGTAGTGTAGCTGAAGGGTTAGGATGTTCCTCATCATGTAGTGTAGCTGAAGGGTTAGGATGTTTATCATGTAGTGTAGCTGAAGGGTTAGGATGTTCATCATCATGTAGTGTAGCTGAAGGGTTAGGATGTTCATCATGTAGTGTAGCTGAAGGGTTAGGATGTTCATCATGTAGTGTAGCTGAAGGGTTAGGATGTTTCTCATCATGTAGTGTAGCTGAAGGGTTAGGATGTTCCTCATCATGTAGTGTAGCTGAAGGGTTAGGATGTTCCTCATCATGTAGTGTAGCTGAAGGGTTAGGATGTTCATCATCATGTAGTGTAGCTGAAGGGTTAGGATGTTCATCATCATGTAGTGTAGCTGAAGGGTTAGGATGTTCCTCATCATGTAGTGTAGCTGAAGGGTTAGGATGTTCATCATCATGTAGTGTAGCTGAAGGGTTAGGATGTTCCTCATCGTGTAGTGTAGCTGAAGGGTTAGGATGTTTATCATGTAGTGTAGCTGAAGGGTTAGGATGTTCCTCATCATGTAGTGTAGCTGAAGGGTTAGGATGTTCATCATCATGTAGTGTAGCTGAAGGGTTAGGATGTTCCTCATCATGTAGTGTAGCTGAAGGGTTAGGATGTTCATCATGTAGTGTAGCTGAAGGGTTAGGATGTTCATCATGTAGTGTAGCTGAAGGGTTAGGATGTTCCTCATTATGTAGTGTAGCTGAAGGGTTAGGATGTTCATCACGTAGTGTAGCTGAAGGGTTAGGATGTTCCTCATGTAGTGTAGCTGAAGGGTTAGGATGTTCATCATCATGTAGTGTAGCTGAAGGGTTAGGATGTTTATCATGTAGTGTAGCTGAAGGGTTAGGATGTTCCTCATCATGTAGTGTAGCTGAAGGGTTAGGATGTTCCTCATCATGTAGTGTAGCTGAAGGGTTAGGATGTTCATCATCATGTAGTGTAGCTGAAGGGTTAGGATGTTTATCATGTAGTGTAGCTGAAGGGTTAGGATGTTCCTCATCATGTAGTGTAGCTGAAGGGTTAGGATGTTCATCATCATGTAGTGTAGCTGAAGGGTTAGGATGTTCCTCATTATGTAGTGTAGCTGAAGGGTTAGGATGTTCCTCATTATGTAGTGTAGCTGAAGGGTTAGGATGTTCCTCATCATGTAGTGTACAGTGGGGAAAAAAAGTATTTAGTCAGCCACCAATTGTGCAAGTTCTCCCACTTAAAAAGATGAGAGAGGCCTGTAATTTTCATCATAGGTACACGTCAACTATGACAGACAAAATGAGGAAAAAAAATCCAGAAAATCACATTGTAGGATTTTCAATGATTTTATTTGCAAATTATGGTGGAAAATAAGTATTTGGTCAATAACAAAAGTTTCTCAATACTTTGTTATATACCCTTTGTTAGCAATGACACAGGTCAAACGTTTCTGTAAGTCTTCACAAGGTTTTCACACACTGTTGCTGGTATTTTGGCCCATTCCTCCATGCAGATCTCCTCTAGAGCAGTGATGTTTTGGGGCTGTCGCTGGGCAACACGGACTTTCAACTCCCTCCAAAGATGTTCTATGGGGTTGAGATCTGGAGACTGGCTAGGCCATTCCAGGACCTTTAAATGCTTCTTCTGAAGCCACTCCTTAGATTGGCAGGCGGTGTGTTTGGGATCATTGTCATGCTGAAAGACCCAGCCACGTTTCATCTTCAATGCCCTTGCTGATGGAAGGAGGTTTTCACTCAAAATCTCACGATACGTGGCCCCATTCATTCTTTCCTTTACACGGATCAGTCGTCCTGATCCCTTTGCAGAAAAACAGCCCCAAAGCATGATGTTTCCACCCCCATGCTTCACACAGTAGGTATGGTGTTCTTTGGATGCAACTCAGCATTCTTTGTCCTCCAAACAAGGCAGTTGAGTTTTTACCAAAAGTTCTATTTTGGTTTCATCTGACCATATGACATTCTCCCAATCCTCTTCTGGATCATCCAAATGCACTCTAGCAAACTTCAGACGGGCCTGGACATGTACTGGCTTAAGCAGGGGAACACGTCTCACTGCAGGATTTGAGTCCCTGAAGCGCGTAGTGTGTTACTGATGGTAGGCTTTGTTACTTTGGTCCCAGCTCTCTGCAGGTCATTCACTAGGTCCCCCTGTGTGGTTCTGGGATTTTTTTCTCACCGTTCTTGTGATTATTTTGACCCCACGGGGTGAGATCTTGCGTGGAGCCCCAGATCGAGGGAGATTATCAGTGGTCTTGTATGTCTTCCATCTCCTAATAATTGCTCCCACAGTTGATTTCTTCAAACCAAGCTGCTTACCTATTGCAGATTCAGTCTTCCCAGCCTGGTGCAGGTCTACAATTTTGTTTCTGGTGTCCTTTGACAGCTCTTTGGTCTTGGCCAAGTGGAGTTTGGAGTGTGACTGTTTGAGGTTGTGGACAGGTGTCTTTTATACTGATAACAAGTTCAAACAGGTGCCATTAATACAGGTAACGAGTGGAGGACAGAGGAGCCTCTTAAAGAAGAAGTTACAGGTCTGTGAGAGCCAGAAATCTTGCTTGTTTGTAGGTGACCAAATACTTATTTTCCACCATAATTTGCAAATAAATTCATTAAAAATCCTACAATGTGATTTTCTGGAAAATAATTTCTCAATTTGTCTGTCATAGTTAGCGATGTACCATGATGAAAATTACAAAGCCTCTCTCATCTTTTAAGTGGGAGAACTTGCACAATTGGTGGTTGACTAAATACTTTTTCCCCACTGTAGCTGAAGGTTAGGGATGTTTCTCATCATGTAGTGAAGCTGAAGGGTTAGGGATGTTCCTCATTGTAGTGTAACTAAGGTTAGGATGTTTCCTCATTATGTGTGTAGCTGAAGGGTTAGGATGTTTCTCATCATGTAGTGTAGCTGAAGGTTAGGATGTTCATCATCGTGTAGTGTAGCTGAGGGTTAGGATGTTTCTCATCATGTGTGTAGCTGAAGGGTTAGGATGTTCTCATCATGTAGTGTAGCTAAAGGGTTAGGATGTTTATCATCATGTAGTGTAGCTGAAGGGTTAGGATGTTCATCATGTAGTGTAGCTGAAGGGTTAGGATGTTCATCATCATGTAGTGTAGCTGAAGGGTTATGATGTTCATCATCATGTAGTGTAGCTGAAGGGTTAGGATGTTCATCATCATGTAGTGTAGCTGAAGGGTTAGGATGTTCCTCATCATGTAGTGTAGCTGAAGGGTTAGGATGTTCATCATCATATAGTGTAGCTGAAGGTTTAGGATGTTCATAATGTAGTGTAGCTGAAGGGTTGGGATGTTCATATCATGTGTGTAGCTGAAGGTTGATGTTCCTCATCCTGTAGTGTAGCTGAAGGTTAGGATGTTCATCACGTAGTGTAGCTGAAGGGTTAGGATGTTCATCATGTAGTGTAGCTGAGGGTTAGGATGTTCATCATCATGTAGTTTACGCTGAGGGTTGGATGTTCATCATCATGTAGTGTAGCTGAGGGGTTAGGATGTTCCTCATCATGGCGTGTAGCTGAAGGGTTATGATGTTCCTCATCATGTAGTGTTAGCTGAGGTTAGGATGTTCATCATCATGTAGTGTAGCTGAAGGGTTGGATGTTTCATCATCATGTAGTGTAGCTGAAGGGTTAGATGTTCATCATCATATAGTGTAGCTGAAGGTTTAGATGTTCTCATCATGTAGTGTAGCTGAAGGGGTTAGGATGTTCATCATCATGTAGTGTAGCTTGAAGGGTTAGGATGTTCCTCATCATGTAGTGTAGCTGAAGGGTTTGGGATGTTCATCACGTAGTGGAGTTAGGATGTTCATCACGTGGTGTAGCTGAAGAGGTTAGGATGTTATCATCATTGAGTTAGCTGAGGTTAGGATGTTCATCATGTAGTGTAGCTGAAGGGTTGGGATGTTCATCATCATGTGTGTAGCTGAAGGGTTAGGATGTTCATCATGTAGTGCTGGCTGAAAGGGTGGTGTTCCTCATCATCGTGGTGTAGCTGAAGGGTTAGGATGTTCATCATCATGTAGTGTAGCTGAAGGGTTAGGGTTACTCATCACGTAGTGTAGCTGAGGGTTTAGGATGTTCATCATCATGTAGTGTAGCTGAAGGGTTAGGATGTTTCATCACGTAGTGTAGCTGAGGGTTAGGATGTTCATCATCATGTAGTGTAGCTTCTGAAGGGGTTAGGATGTTCATCTATCTTATAGTGTGGATGAAGGGTTAGGATGTTCATCTCGTAGTGTAGCTGAAGGGTTAGGATGTTTCATGTAGTGTAGCTGAAGGGTTAGGATGTTCCTCACTCACGTGAGTGTAGGTGAAGGGTTAGATGTTCATCATGTAGTGTAGCTGGTGGGATGTTTCCTCATCTGTATGTAGCTGAAGGGTTAGGATGTTCTCATCATGTGGTGTAGCTGAAGGGTTAGGTGTTCCTCATCATGTAGTGTAGCTGAAGGGGTTAGGATGTTTCATCATGTAGTGTAGCTTGAAGGGTTAGGATGTTCTCATCATGTAGTTGTAGCTGAAGGGTTAGGATGTTCCTCATCATGTAGCTGTAGCTGAAGGGTTAGGATGTTCCTCATCATGTAGTGTACAGCTGATGGGTTAGGATGTTCCTCATCATGTAGTGTAGCATGAGGGTTGGATGTTCCTCATCATGTAGTGTAGCTGATGGGTTAGGGTGTTCATCATCATGTAGTGTAGCTGAAGGGTTAGGATGTTCCTCATCATGTAGTGTAGCTGAAGGGGTTAGGATGTTCCTCATCATGTAGTGTAGTCTGAAGGTTAGATGTTCATCATCATGTAGTGTAGCTGAAGGGTTAGGATGTTCCTCATCATGTAAGTGTAGTGAAAGGGTTAGGATTCATCATCATGTAGTGTAGCTGAAGGGTTAGGATGTTCCTCATCATGTAGTGTAGCTGAAGGGTTAGGATGTTCCTCATCATGTAGTGTAGCTGAAGGGTTAGGATGTTTACTCATCATGTAGTGTAGCTGAAGGGTTAGGATGTTCCTCATCATG